>NW_009648642.1:241751-320857 GCF_000708025.1 Charadrius vociferus
TGCCCAGAGAGGTGGGGGAGTCTCCCCCTCTGGAGCCATTCCAAACCCACCTGGACGCCGTCCTGTGCAACCTGTTGTAGGTGCCCCTGCTCTGGCGGGGGAAGTTGAACTAGAGGATCTCCATTGATCTGACCATTCTGTGATTCTGTGACTTCTTGATCTTGAAAAACTGACTGTTGTGGGCTTGATCACTGATTTGCTTGTTTGGTAGAAATGAGGAACAAGCTTCTTTAGCGTGTAGACAAACTTTTTGGGGTAGACAAGGTCCTGACTCCCTCTGTGGTAGTTCCCTATGCCCGGGAAGGCGGGACTGTAGCCCTTCTGCCGAGCAGGGGAGAGGTTTGGAGGGCATCACCTCTCGGGCAGGGCAGGGAGCTGCTCTGCTGCTGGTTCTGGTCCAGGACTGTGCTGGAGGATGCAGCCACCTGTAGCCCCTTGGAGAGAGAATAGATCAAACGCAGCAAAATCTGTGGGGAAACTGAGATCGGTGAGACCTGATGTGACCCTGTTGGTCTCTGGGACTTTGAACCACAAATCCTTCATCCTCAGGAGAGGTGTCCCACGTGGTGGAGTGGGTGCAGTGGGTGACTGTGCTTTCCCGTGTACCCCGGCACCAGCTCTAAGTTCAGCGTGCAGCCTTGGCCGTCCCTCACCCAGGGTGGCAGAGCAGTGGTGGCAGTGTCTGGGCATGCCATGGGGCTGGGAAGGGACATCCTTGGGGACAGAAGGTGGTGCAGGTGGTGGCTTGGCCATCTCAGATGAGCATGGGGCCACTGGGGCTGGTTCCTCCTTCCATGTGCGATTTTCCTGCGTGTTGGGTGGGTCTCCTCCCCGGCTTGGTGCCTGTGTCACGGCGTTTCCTGCTGCGTCCCCGGAGCGATGCTATCTCGCGGTGGCAGTCTGGATCTGGGCTCCGATTGACGTGTTTGTGCCTTGAATAATCACAGCTTTCAAACAGCAGTTCCTGTGTTGTATGAGTTGACATTTGGAGAGGAGCAGCAGCAGCTTATTAAATTGAAAGTAGGGGAGGGGAAAAAAAAAAAAAGGATGCGATGCGAGTGCATGCTGCGCTCCGGGCTGCCTCTTTGTTTGCGTTTTTAAGCTCTCTGCCTGTCTCTTCTTCCCTCTTGTCCTCTCGGTTCTGCTGGTTTCAGTTTGGTGCCTTCAGATCCACTGGCAGGACTTCACACCTTAAACAGCTCCGGGAGCTTGGGGAAGGGGTGCTTTTGTTGGGACACAGGAGACGGAGTGGCCGGTCGGTGCGCTGAGGCTGCAGTGTCCAGTCTGTCTCTCATCATACTCGATGTAAAACCCACAGCCTTGCTGGGTAAACTAGACTTCGCTCGCTTTGTGGCTGGTTTTTACCTGAAGGCCTTTATTTGCTTTAAGCTCTGGAAGTATTTTGCTCCTCAGCCCTGGTGTAGCCGGGTCATGGTCGCTCCTGCCCAAAGATGCTGGGTGTTCCAGAAACCGGAGACAAATGAATGTTGCCTTGGGAAGAGGCTGCAGGAGGGGGAGAGTTTCGGAAGGCAATCATGTGAGATGCCCTTTTGGTCTGCAATTGGCTAATAATTGATCAT
The DNA here is from genome assembly GCF_000708025.1 of Charadrius vociferus. NCBI lineage: Eukaryota > Metazoa > Chordata > Aves > Charadriiformes > Charadriidae > Charadrius > Charadrius vociferus. The sequence goes on from NW_009648642.1 coordinate 243,332, forward strand.
TTTTACATGAATTGAGCAAGAGAGTTTTATTGTTTATTTGTTACGGCTATTGAGAAGTGATTTTGACTCGGGGGTGGGAGGCAGGGCAAACTCCAGATGTAAAGACGAGATTGGCAACAAAAACCACATGGCATCCAAGCTGCTCAGAAAAGAACAGAGCGGTGATATTATAGAGACATTTCCTATTGTGTTTTGTTATTTTTCCCTTTTGTTGCAATGAAATATGGTCAGTCCTACCCTGGGAGCGGCAGCTCTGCGTGATCCCTACTGTCCTCTGCTGCTGCTGCTTTCTCAGCATCAATGAGGTTTTGTGACCGGGTGCTCCAGCCCCGCAGTGCTCCATCAGATGGTGCTGCTGGTCATGGGCTGTGTGGAGCTCGAAGAGACTGGAGGTCTGGTTTCTGTCCTCGGTTTGGCTGTTGATTTGCTCTTGGCCTCACCGTAAAGAGTTTTCTGGAGGCAGTAAATCCTTTTGCAATTTGCAACATTTGTGGTGCCTCAGGTTTCCCGTTCACAGAGCAAGATTTATTATCATCACCAAGTACAGAGCATAGGAATACCTGCAGGAGAGAAGATTGATACAGGTGCATTAATGCCAGCAGCAAGAACTATGTGTGGTTCTGATTGTTTTATTCTGTTAAAAAAAAAAACCACCCAAAATCCAACTTTTTCTTTTCATGTGGAATGTCCTATTGGACTTTAGATGATGCAGAATGAGTGAAATTTTCTTATTTTGTTATAAATGAGCCTCTTAAATGGGATAACCCTATTAGAGTTAAATAACAGGAAGTTTTTAAGTATTAGGATCTTGGTCTGCTGATTATTCTGAGTAATAATATTTACACTGCAGTAGTGCCTGGAGGCGCTGACTCTGGCCAAGTCTTGGTTGTGCTCAACTGTATTTGACCAGTTCCTGCCGGGATGATGCTGGGAGCTGTAGGTACGTGAGGCTGGGCAGGGTGGGAGCAGGGGGTGTGCCAAGGGGTCCGCAGGGGCTTGTGGCAGGGATGTGCAAGTCCTGCAGCACCTGTGCCCCACGGCGTGCCAGTGGGTGTGGGATGGGCAGAGGGGCTCTAGGCTGCCCACCCAGCATCCCCACCAGTGGGCTGGAGGGGGTAGCACGTGGCCTGGGCTGTGGCTCTGAAGGGGTGGCATGTCCTTCTGCTCCCCAGGGGAGGCCTGGCGGCTGGAGGATGACTGCACGGACCCCCCCAGGGACCCCCAACTCGGCACAGCAGTAGAAGATGCCCCGTTCAGCTACTTCCGCACCCGCTCCTTCTACATGAGGAAGAGCCTGTCGGTCGACAACCACCTGGGGTCCCTCAGCTATGCCGTCCACCCAGCAGAGACAAAGGCCGAGCGCGTCAAGACCAAGCTGCGGCGGCAATTTGTGAGTATTGGGGCGTCTGGTCCCTCTGCATTCACACGCACGCAAAAACATCGACATGTCGGAGAGCTATTTTTATGCACAGCATTACCAAAACAACAGCAAAAGAGCCCGCTCCAGCCTGGCGGAGCAGATGGCGGCAGCAGCTAGAGTTTGCCCACACCGTGGCAGAGCCCCTGCCTGCCTCGCCTGGCAGGGTTTCTGCCTCCCCGCTTCCCACCAGGCTGTCGCGGGCTCGCAGGCGGCTGTTGCTCAGCCAGGTGATGCACGGGGCAAGTGCCTTGTTTCTGGGTGCTGCTGTCCCAAGTATGAAACGAATTTGAAACTAGGAAATGAGTTTTCCTGTCCTCTGCCTCACTCCACATGCAACTGAGTCTTTTTGAGGGTTTGCAGAGAGGCGCAGTGAGGGACTGGGGTGAGGAATGAGGCAGTGCTTAGACCCTGCGGCAGCTCGGGGTCTAAGTGCTTTCTGGCCCTTTGGAGCATCCTGGTGGTGGGACAGTGGAGACACGTCAGGGCTGTGCCGCAGCTGTGGGGGACTGATCAATGTTTAATGGGCTTTGCCTCTTTTCTTTCCCAGAGACACCCGATATAGGGATTCATGTGGCCTTCCTCATGCCTTGTTACCCGCCTCGGGGTTGTAATGAGGGCTCGGGTGTCCCTGTGCTGAAAAGCAGTTGGTGTTGGTTAGAGATGGGTGAGAGCGTCAGTACAATGGGAGCGGGGGGTGGGTGCCTGCGCAACCCAAAGCGCTGCCAGCCGAGGCAGTGGTGCTCACCATGCCGTAGGCTTCAGACAGACTCATCTTCTGAGACCCCTTGAAGTCGTTAACTTCCCTCTAGTCCAGAGGAGGGGCTGATCCCGCTGCCAGGTCGCACAGACTGGTGCTGCTTCTGGTGTCCTCTGGGCTGTGTCGCTGCCATACGGGGTGGCTTGGGGGGCTTGCCCTCTTTGCTTGTGCTTGGATGGATTGTTGGATGTAGCTGTTCCTTTTCTCCCTGGGAGGATGGTTCTCACCTTGGCAGTGTGTTGATGCTTTTCCATGAGCAGCAGCAGCTGCCCGTGAGGGTGAATGTGGGGGAGCTGGTCACCACCCTGGTGCTGCCAGCGGCACCCGGGAGCTGTCTTAGTGGGAGCTGCTGCCGCGGACTTGGGAAGCAGGTGAAAGCCTCAGGGATGGAGATGAACAGAAGCGGGAGAGGGTGTGCGATGAGCGGCTGAACAACACTGGAGGTGTTTAAGATGAGACGGTCCTGCTGTGGGGTAAGGCATGGATATCTGCTTTATCTGTCTTTCAGCCTGTGTCTGCAGCCCCCAGCTGCGCCCGGGGGAGCGGGAAGGGGAGGAGGTTGCTGAGATGTTGGGGACCGTTCCTCTTTTGGAGATGGTCTTTCAGTGTCTCTGTGGGACCCGTCACCTACAGCCGCCCTTCTGCAGCGGAGATGGGCACAGAAGGTGTGGAAGGACTTGGGCTGTCGGCCCGACCAGCATCCTGGCGCCTGCAGAGGTGGGCTCTGCTCTTCCCCATGGGGCAATCCTCTGCCCCGCAACTGTGGGGCCGTCCTGCTGCCTGCTCAGCGCCATGCCGGCTGCTCTCTGTCCTGTCTGCAGCTGGCTTGCTTTGACTTTCAACTTCACAAGGTTTTGGGGACCTTTAGCTTTCCTTGGTGTACCCACAGCGCTGGTTGTTGTCTGTCAAGGAACAGAGCAGGATTTTTGTAGGATGTTTTTTTGTTTTTGTACCTTACTGTGTTATTTCTGGTTTTTTTCAACAGCTAAAAGATGTTGTTGCTGTAGGCTTAGCCATGGGGCTGTGACCTTGTGAGACTTGCTGAGAAAAGCAGACTCATCCTACCTAGAAAGGGCATCAGTGGGGCCCTTCCGCGGAGGTTCGGGGCAGCCAGTCTGCAGGATGCTGAGCTGGCAGCTCGTTAGCTGAGGTTCGGACTGGTACGGGACCAGTATTCTCCACACAGCTCGACAACCTGGTTTTTAAGTTCACAGTAAAGGTCCTGCCAAGCTGGGGAAGTTATTTTCAAGAACAGGTAGCTAGCGCAGGGCTCCACATCCTCCCAAGGTTTGGTAATTACTTTCCATCTCAGCGCTGTGGAGGTGTTGTGGTGTCCCCTGGGTTCGTGTTGTGCCCGGGCCCGCTGCACGACGCCTGCTCTGCCCCCAGTCCCGGCTCTCTGAGCGTGCTGGTGGAGAAATTGGTGCCAGGTGAGAGCCACTCTCCCCGTGCACGGCAGAGCATTTACAGGAGAGAATACGATTTGCCTTTTCTGCAGTGGCTCATCTGGGACCTTTTAGGAAAGTCCATATTTAAAGCTTGATTCATGTTTCCGGGCTGCTGCACTCACCCAGCTCGTAACGTTAGATTTCTGGCTTTGCTTTTTCTGTGCTGACAGTCGGAGCTGCCTTTGCCTCACCATGCGGCTGCTCCGCTTTCTATTCTGGGGATTGCTGAGAGTGAGGGGGAGGCTCCTGATGCAGTGCTTTTTGGGGGGTGCCCTGGCAGGGTGGACGGAGATGGGGCAGAGCTATTGCCCGTGTGCATCCTGTGCCATGTGACTCTCGCATCCCTTTGATTGGGCTCTCTGCCTAACGAAGGCTTCGTGTTGGTCACGGGCATCTAAGCTTCTCCAAGGGAGAATTTACTGTAGCTCATCTGAAAACATTTGAGTCTCGCCTCCCCACACCCCTGGGGTACGACATGCTGGGGTGCTGCCGGTGGTGCCAAGGCATCTTTTAGCTTCTCTGCTGGTGCAGAGGGAGCACCTGCGAATCCTGCTCCGGCCCCGCTCCCCAGGAGCGGCCGCCCTTCCCGTCTCTGCTGGAGGCGTGCACGCCTGCCTTCTCCCAGAGCGCGGCGGAGGGCGGATTTCCCCCGGCCATGTAGCTGGTGGCATGTGTCTGCGGTCCCACCGCTGGCATGTGATGGATCTGCACATACAGATTACTTCAATTTGCATAATTTGAATTTTAAATGATTTCCAATTTTTGTGATTGTCAGAATGAGTTTTCTTTCTAATAAGCCCTTCCTTTTAACTCCTCTAAGGCTTGTAATGTTGGCGACGTTTCCGCCTTTGAGAAGGAGGAGCGTTTGATTGCTTTTGAATATCTGTGTCTCACACGGATCCCCTGCCTCGCCCCAGCGGGTCCGGTGTGTCTGTGCTCTGACAGAGGCAGTGGCCAGGACTGGGGCTGTGCTCTGAGACCTTGCGGGTGTTGTTTTGGGTCAGTCGGTGATGGACAAAGGACTGGTTTGGGTTTTGTGCCCAGCTAGACCTGCGCTGCCTCCGAGCCAGGCAGCCAGGAGCAGGGATGGGACCTTCTGCAGTGTCCCTTGCCTGGGGGCAGGAGGAGAGCGAGGATGGCTGCGTTACAGGCTGTGGTGCAACTTCTTGTCTCCATAGGAGCCCTGATCATTAAAGGCAGAAATAACCCTATTAAACTCAGCATTCGCCTTATGGAGCATTAAAGGAGGTCACCCAGGACTGAGTCACTGTGATGACTGCTAGGGCAGTCTGCAGATTACAGCAGGGCTCTGAGTGAATTTGTAGTCTTTCTTTTTCCTCTTGGGATTTTGAAGTACTCTGTATCTAGGCCAGTTGTTCTGGCGTTGCCCGCTGATGTTTTGACGTTATAAGGAAACCTATTAAGCTGATGGTGCAGATCCTGCTGCTCCCCAAAGAGGAAGAGCCAGCAGTGCCCCGAGGTCCCGGCGTGCTGGTGATGGATGGGTCGTTACACTGGTTTGCAGCAGGTCTCTACTGTGTTCTGCTCCTCTGAAATGAAATGCTGCTCTTTGCGCATCAGGAAGATCTCACCAGTGTGCGCAGGTGAGAAGGAGGAGAGCGGTGATTGCTGTTGCCCTGCCGCAGCGGCTCTGCCCTCCCTGCTGCTGCCACAACTTGCTTCCCACTTCTGCTTGCCTTAATTCATGCATGTTTCAAGTAGGTGAGAGTCAAAGTTGTGTTGCTTACCTGGCTGTGCTCTCATCCACCCATTTATTTTATTTTTTAAATTATTATTATTATTTTGTACAGTGTTTTTTTTCTATTACAAAATGTCTGTGCCTTCCAGGAAAGAATTAGAGCCCTGTTTGTCTTGGGAGCTCTGCAGAGGAGTTGAGCAGAGGTAATCCTTGCCTTACAAAACCCGTAATGAGGGAGAAAAGGCTAACTGGAACGCTGGAGCCTGGGAGGAGGAGGCAGTGAGGAGACAAACTTGCTTTGTGGCAGAAACCTGATCGAATCTGGTGCTCACCGTAGTTACTAACAGTGCCTGAGCTGTAGAAGGAGGCAGGCAGCAGGTGACATGTACCCATCTAGGTTTTCCTTTTCCCATGGATTCTGGATATCAGTCCAGAAACTCCTCCTGTTCCTGATGGACGCTGCAGTGATGTTGGGGAGCTGGAGCGCACGGGGCTGGGCAGGAGCCGCCTCGCCCCAGAGCAGTACTGGTCCATGGGATGTGGATATGCCAGTCTGGGCTGTTGGTGCTAGGTGTGCTGGGCAGAGTGCAGAGCAGCACGATTTCTGCTTAGTGAGACCCATCCCTGCGTTATCCCAATGGTTTGGTCTTGTTCCGATGTGTGCAGGGACTTACCGAGTCTGTTGGTGCAGCCTGTCGTCTCCTGTGTGCTGCCAGTGCCAGAGGCTCTGGTGTGACGCTTACGGTGACGGCAAAGTCAGGCTCAGCCCTGCTGTAATCCCACCGATGCAGTGAAATCCCACCGGTGGTAACCCTCTCCTGCTCGCTTTTGTTGTGTTCTGACACTGCTACAAAACCCGCTTGCTCTCTCACCTGATGTCAGAAAATGTTAGCAAACAGCCAGTCGATGCTTGTTTGCGCCCTGTATGTTTGATGTAATCAAAAAAGAAAAAAGAAAAAAAAGGGATAAAATGAGAGGCTGGAACCGTTCAAGAGGCAGGTCAACTGTGTTTCGTGAAGAGGTGGAGTAGAGTGGTGAGTGCCATACTGGATCTACGCACGCGCTGCCCTCAGTTTTGTGAGCCACAATCGCAGTGAGTGTCTTAAGGAGGGAAAGGCAAAGGTAGATGAAGGCTGCACGCTGTGGATCATCTAATTGTGCCTGACCCCACCTTGGCAGATTGCTCACTTGCTGGCTATTGTTCACTGATGAGTAGTTAAAAAATGAACCTGATAAATAATGTGACACCGGAGCCGGATATCAGCTTATTCACCAGGGAGCAGGCAGCAGAGCAGTCCCCGGGAGCAGGCACCGAGTGGGAGATGCTGCCTCTGAATCACTCGGCTTCGCAAATCAGTGCGGGAGGGAACGGACACAGTAATGCTCAAAACCAAAACGCACCTGGCTCATTTCTTTGACTGTGGTTTTAATTGTGATGGCGGCTTGTGGAGTCCCAGCAAGCGCCGCAGTGGCTGTAGTAAAAGCGGCAATGGTGTGGGCAGAGGGGTGTGTGCTGAGGGTCTGCTCTTAGCAGAATGAGAGGGGGCAGCTTTGTGGGGAGCGCTCAAAGCCAGGCTGGTAGAGATGGGGGTTCCTGGTGGCGTACGTGGACAGGCAGCGTGATACATCCCACTCTTCCACAGCCAAACTGGGAGCAGGTATTTGATAAAGAGCGCAAACCGAGGGAGCTGGGGTCGGTGTGCCTATGGCTGCTGTTTGGGATTGAGGATGCTTCATGCTCACCGTAGAGATTGAAGTGGCCCTGAGATGCTGTGCAGGTTCAGTGCTGGCAGAAGTGATCTTATGTGCTGTTCTCCATAGGGAGATGCTGCCGCTTTGTTTGGTGGGTGTGGAGGGGCTTGCCGGGTGCCAGGGCATCTTCTGAGGATGAATTTTGCTCAACTAAGGTTGGTCTTTTGGCCAGACATGCCGGCTCCTCTCTCTGCTGGAGCTGCCTGAGCCAGGCGTCTCTGGCAGCTGTCTCCCACGGCGGGGTCGGCAGGTCTCTGGGCTGCGAGGCACAGGCAGGGCAGTGGGATCCTGGAGCAGCGGTGGTTATTTTCCTCAGAATCTGGATTAGACTGGAGCGTTACATGGCTCCTGTTCACTTCCACCATGGGCTGTTTTCGCGCTCGGCTGTGTCTCTGCCGTTAGCGTGGAGCAAAATCCCCCAGTGCTATGTAGGAATTCATTCTGCACCTTGGGCATTTAATATCAAATTTTGGTGACTCTGATGCTTATGAATGTAAATGCCTTCGAGAGCTTAGCTGTGACAGGCACGGCATGAGCAAATAATTATGGTTTTTTCCTGCTTCTGCAGCATGTGCTGGCTCTCTGCGCAGTGAAACCTGCCTGAGCTTTGCCAGCCCTTCCTTGCTATCCTACCCATGGCACATGGGCCACTTGGGGCTCCACCAGCCCTTCCTCGCCATCCTGCCCATGGCACACAGACCACTTGGGGCTCGGGGCAGTAAAGTTTTTAGCATGACTTCCTGGTGGATGGAGGTTTATTCCGTTCATCCCCTCCCACTTCCAGCCTTCCCCAGGGCTTTCTGTGCATGTTGGGCAGCTTCACCCAAACCTGGGCAAGGCCGGGGCATCTCGGAGGTGTTCCTCCAGCGCCACCGGGGGGATGGCTGTGTGGGGAGGAGAGAGAGGGATGCAGCCTCGCTCGGCATTTATGCCAAACCTCCTCCTTTAGCATCATATGTGTGGAAGGATGGGTCTGGGCACACCGACATGTTTTACTGTATGCTAAATACAGTATTTATGTATTTGTATTATGTATTTACAGTATTTATGTGGATGCGGTGGTGCCCTGCTGCACCAAAGAATTTTTGATGCCCTGCTCGTGCAAAGGTGACTCTGATGGTTGGGAGGGGGAGTTTAGCTTCATGTCAGCCACCGTGCAGTGCCGGTTGTCTGCTTGTAGGGGAACCTGGAGGTGGGTTTTGGTGAGACGTATAAAGATGTAGTTTATCTATTTTAAATGTCGAAAATGCAGTTTATTCAGTCTTGTTTCTCTGGAGCGACATCTATCCGTATGAACATCAGACTAATATTGCTGATATTCCCAAACCGTACTCGGCTGCTGCTTTGTGCTTGCCTTCCTAACCTTCTCACCCTCTCTACGGTCAGTGGGGAACTTGTCTGTGAGAATAGGGAAAAGAAAATTAAATCCAAACGTTGCACAAAGCCAGATGGTCAGAAACATTGACATCCTGCTGGGGCAGCGCTGGGCTGCAGTACTTGTCGAGTTGATTCCTTGGAGCTCCAGGAACCTGTGCAGTTCCTGATCCTGCCCAGGCTTTGCTTGGTTTCCCATTTCCCTCTGGGGACCGTATGTTTGCGGCTGCGTTTCCCAGGTGGGCACCCATGGTGGGCAGCTGGGACGGGGCTGCGGTGTTTGCCCGGTGGCAGCTCAGCTTTGCTCTGTCTTCAGCTCCACGTGAGGGTGGGTCTGGGTGCATTTAATTGCCCACCCGCCTCTGCGGCAGGGACGGGCAGAGGCGTGCAGACTTACGGGGTGGGGAAAGCACTAGCGACTCAGTGCCCACCACGCTGGGACAATTTACAGCCCCACAGGAGTGCGAGGGGATGCGTGAGCGCTGCGAGCCTGTGTGATGTTCCACAGCAAGCTGCAAACAGGCGAGAGACAATTTCTTTTTCCTTTCAGAAAATACTGGCTCAGCCGTCAACTCTCCTGCTGTCGCAGAGGTTAGGCGAGCAGGGCACAGCCTGTGTCGAATTTTGGCTATCGGGGCATCTTTCTGGTGCTCTCATCTGTCTTGGGGGTGCCCGTGCTGGCCTGCCAGGATGGCTGGAGAAGCCTTTGCCTGTGAGCGGGGTGTGTTTGTGGCCAAAGCCATCATGTTAGCGTGGAAAGGTTACAAACTCCAGAAACTCTGGCAGTAGCAGGGAAGATCCCGGGTGCAAGCAGCGCTCCATCAGCGGAGGTTTAATGGCTTTGCAAAGGCGCACCTGCTGCCACCCTGATTGCTTACCTCCAGCATGTGCGGTGTTCGGTCAGTACTGCCGCATGACACGTAGCAGGTTCCCAAAAGCTTGCGAACGCTTTTCCCTCTGCGCTCTGCAAACCCTTGGTCCCTTGCCCCCATGGCAGCCTTCCTCCCCTCGCACCTAAAACTCTCGGGGCATATGTGGGGTGGGTGTGTAGGTGCCGACTGGTTGTATAAAGCGTTTACAACCCGGTGGGGTGCACCAGTCTCCACCAGCAAACCTCTTCTCCTGGTTGTGGGTACCTGCAGGCAGAACTGAAGTGTGTGATCCTTCTCTCAGGTGGAAGGAGCAGGAATTCTGGTGTTAGAGAGGTTTTCCAGGTCTGTGACGGGAAATTATTCGGCAATTAAACCTATTTGTTGATATTTAATGTTTAATACGGGGCAAACTGCATTGCATTTGTAAATCACCTGTAGGAAGCCTCTCCTGGTTGTTGTAAGCGATGTGAGACCCGCTGATGGGCAGTCTTTCAGGGGTTTCAGTGTGCGTGCTTTAAAATAAATAGGCAGTAGCTGCGGGCCCCTGTGCTTGAGTCTGGAAGGTGTTTATTGCTGAGGTTTGGTTTTGCCTTTGGTTTTGGTTTAAAGACTACGATTTTGCTGGTTGGATACGAGTGCGAACTATATATCATTTTCCAGAGCTCTTCTAAGAGAGGATGCAGACTGGCTGTGGTCCTAACTTGGACCTCTCCAAATAACTTCTGCAAACTGCTAGGAAATAACTTCTAGATTCAAAAGAGAATAACCGCAATTAAAACCCGCCGCGATTTTCCTGCAAAGCCGCCGTGTTTGCTCCCTCTGCTGGCTTTGCCTTGGAAAGGAGCAGCCTGGGTTGAGCCTTGCACAGCCCTCATGGTGATGGGGATGCTGGCGGAGCGCAGGGCTGGCTCGGGAGGCGGTGGAGGGAACATCCGAAGAGCTGGCGGGGAGAAAAACGGTGACTTTACAGCCTCCGATACGTTAGCGTTTTGCTTCTGGGCAAGGAGCATCAAACGCAGAGAAAGCAGCGGGGCTGAGGAGGAGGAAAGCAGAACCCTTTGCCAACTTCCAATTTTACTCTGCTTCTGTGAGCTAGACTCACTCAAAACGTGCACTGCATCCTTTGGTATTTGAAGTTTGTGTGAAAGAAGAAAACTATAGCGATTTAAAAATAAGTGAGACGTTATTTCGTGAGCTGGAGTATTCCTCCTCTGCGGCAGGACCGGTGGCTCACAACAGGGAAACTTGAGCGAGTTTTCTCGTCGGTGCTGCAGCCAGGGCTGGGGTCTTGGCGGGATGGGGGGTGGGGTGGGGATGCTTTAGGCTGCAGCCAGCGATGGTCCAGCTGCGTGGAGCAGCAACTGCTTTTGGGTGGCTCAGTGTTGCTGAGCACAGGACATGGGCCAGATTCTGGTCAGGGTGAGGCGGTCCCTCTCCCCGGCGCAGCTTCTCCACCCGCCTTTGGCTGGTTGTCCCCTCCCGACAGCTGGGTGCGATGGTGATGGTGGCCACACGGCTACTGCCCAGGTCCTTCCTGGCCTCTGCATCCAGCCAGGGAGCTCCCAGCTTCTGGGGTTGTTCCTGTTAGTCCCAAAGTGCACAGTCTGGTTGGTTTTATCATCCTGATTTCTTTTTCTTCTCACTTCTGGGCTCTGTGGTTTGCCAGCAAGAATGGCTTCGTGATTGCAGGTCCCTGGATCCCAGCCTGGTCTCTGCTCAGATGAGGTGTAGTAAATCACATCCTCTGCTGCCCATAAGGCCTCTTGGTCCACCTGTGGACTTTTTTTGTTCCCCTTGGTAGATCTGCTCCTCTGCTCTTCCTCTGGAGCCCTTGCTGTTGCTTTCCCAGATATCAGACAGCAACTCTGGTTGCTGTAGTCTGTTCTCTTGCAACTCAGAGCTCACAGTTTGCAGGTGTTTGGGTCTTTTCTGTCTGAGGAAGGCCAGAGGTTCATGAGCAAATAGTGCAGTTCTTTGCAAGTGCAATCCCCCAAATGCCTTTCATTAGCGATTGGAGAGTGCCAGTGAGGAAAGTACTTTGACAGCCTGAGGTTTAAATGCTTCGGAGTACTCACCCTGCAAGCAAATCCATGCAGGGACATGCTTGTGCCTGAATAAGCCCTTTTGGACATCGTTGTGGCTTCGTATAGACTCAAGGATTTGGCAAGTGGATTCAGCTCCAGAACTGGGAGCAGTGCAGTGTAGTGGCTGTCTGTAGGTGGCACTTTGTGTACTGGGTGCCATCAACTGGGTGCTGGGAAGCGTCCCCAGGTGCAGCCCACCTGGGGATGCGCAGGGTAAGTCCCCAGTGCGCTGTAAAGCTCGCTTTTCTGTTGGAAACCATGGGGCTCCAGGAGATGCTTGGTGGTGGTGTGTGAGTGCAGTAGCAGTTGTGTGCTGCAAGAGGTCTCTGCAGCACTGTACTTCAGTGCCCCGGTACGCACCGCAGAGCAGCAGCTCCTCGGGCTGCTCCAATTTTTCTTCCCCCGTCTCTGGAGGAAGGGCTTCGTTTTACCTATCCCTTCCCTCACTGGAGAGGTCAGAGTTCTCCTCAGCCTCCAAATCCTCATGGTTTTGCCACTCCTCCTTGTACCTGGGAGCCTGGGGAAAACTGCTGGAGCTCCCCAGAGCACTGGGGGGGGTCGCCGTGTCCAAATGCAGTGGTCACATCTGACTGTTCATCATTGATGAGCGCTGTTGGGGCTCTGTGCTCTCCCCTGCAGCTGCACCTGGAGCTGAGGCTTGGCTCTTTGCTGCCGTTCACTTTCCAGCGTGAGCTGCGACAGTGGGGAGAGTGCCAGGATGTGACCCTGGTGCCACATGGAGCATGCTCGTCCTGCTGCAGGTCCTCAGGGTCCCAGCACCTGATGTAGGGTTTGCTGCCTGTTTGCCTTTGCTGGACCTCAACTAAGGATCAATTGACTTCGGAGGATGTGGTTACAGACCAGAAATCATATCTGAATAGAGCTTTTTCTCATGCAAAGACTGCCTTACCTGCCCCTGTGTCTGCAGCTTCCATGGGAGGTCAGCAGTGGCAGAGCCACTCTTCCCTGTGTGAGCAGCTTCCCTGGCAGCATGATGTGGGAAGACGACCGTCACCCTGCTTCACGGGACACTGGCACATACGAGGGAGAGGTGATGTGTCTAACTTGTGTTGCCATGTGTCTCCTTTGTGCATCGGTGCCCACCCTGGCATGTGGGAACGCACTGGGCAGCATGAGTTCTCTCTGGGCGCAGACTGGAGCTGGTTCAGCTCCTTGGGCAAGGGTGACAGTGGAAGGCAGAAGGTCTGGTGAGGATGTGTCTCCAGCCTTACGCAGAGGGGCTGGGGTGAGCTCTCTGCCATCACCGGAGTCCTTGGCAGGCTCTCTGCGGGCACTCTCGCTCACCGAGAGGCTCACGGTGACGTCTGAAACCTCCCAAGGAGCACAGCGAAGCGGAGGTTCGGAGAAGGAGCTGGCAGTGATCTCAAAGGCGACGTCGGAGGCTGAAGATTAAGCGGAGCATTTCCGGTGGGAACAAGATGATGTCTGGGGTCGGGTGTCACCTCACTTTGACGGCAACAACAGCCTTGCCGCTGTTGGGAAGGATGGAAAAAGAAAGGATCCTGAAACCTAAGAGCTGTTTTGCTATTTACTTTGGTTCTGTTTTTACTCCAAGAATAGAAACAAAGACGATTGATTTGCATCACCAGGAGCAACTTGAGGAGGGAGGAGGAAGCGGTGGGGCCTCATTAGCAGCAGGACTGTGCCGGCAAGAGGAGGGCCCCGGCGACCGGGGAGGCATTTTGTTCATCTCGCTTTCCCCCCCCCTCCTTGTGTTTTCTTCTTGTAATGATGAGTTTGCGAGCTTCAGAAAGCCGAGCCGTATCTCTACGAGGGAGCGATTGCAGTAAGGTGCCTTTGGAGGCTGCCCCACTTGCATAGTTGGGTCTTGATCTCCTGGAAGGAAAAAGGAGATTTATCTCTTTCTGCACTGACTGTTTAGAGGTCTGTGCCTGTCACATGTAGAAAGCTGTTTTTCCTCCCTGCTGCTGCTGTAGTCACATCTCCAGTCAGAGCCTGATCACACCAGAGGACTAAGAATAGCTGCAGAGGGGTGGTGATGGGGTGGCTGTATGGCTCACAGCTGTGAGACCTTCAGCCTTGCTGATCCTCACCCTGGAGGGGATGGCTGGGGGAGGCAGGGCTGTGGGTTGAAGAAGGGTGGGATGGAAGCTTTGGCTGTGGAGCTCTTGACGCCTCATTCCATGGCAAGGTGAGTGCTTGCTGCCAGCCTGCTGAATCTGTCCTTGGTGAAGACTCCAAGCAGCCCAGGAGAAGGTTGAACTGGGACCCAGGACCAACTGGCAGTGGAGTAGAAAGGCAGAGTTACACTTTTGCGGCTGTGAGATCTTCCCTCTGTTTTCTTTAGTTATTACAGAAGTGGCTTTCCAAGGTAGAGAGAATAGCTTTTCTGAGATGCCCAGCTTCCAGCATGACAGTGTTCAACTTCTGGATCTTCCTGACAGCAGAGATGTCCCACCTCCTGAAAAGTTTCAGGACTTCTGGATGCTTTGAGTAAAGCAGTTATGAAAGCTGCTGTTCTGGAAAGACCCTGTGTGCACCCAGTTTCCCTATGGGTTGATGGGGTCTTGACACTCTTGCCTGAGCCCCTGTTATCTCCAGGGGAAGGAGAGGGAGGAAAGTGATTGCTGGAGGAGATGAGGTGTGGCGCTTCATGTAGGGACACTCCTAAGGACATTGATAGGGCCACGCAAGACCTGAGTCCTTGTTCAACTCCTCCTGCTTTCAACTACAGCAATAACTGCACTCCATGGTGAGGAGGAGACGTGTGTGTGTCTGTAGTATACCAGGGCTGGAGGGGAGCATGTGCTGAGGCTGGTTTTGGTTCACGCTGCTTCCCCTCTGGTGAGGATCTTTTCCTTTCAGTAGTTGGCTTCTGCCTTTTTATGTGTGGGTTCCTCTTTCAGGCTTGGAAGTCAACAGCAAATCCAGCCCATAGCTCAGCTGTTTCATCCATTTTTTTGTTCAAACGATCATTTACTGTTTCTCGTGGCCATTTAAGGTACCATTTGTGGCACTGGCTGTAGAGCAGTATGTCGTGCAGTGGCTGCTCAGGTGGTAGAGCAGGGCATTGCCTGCCCCAAAAAGCAAAGACAATAGAGTCCTGGTGCCGGATGTTGGCTTGAGAGGGAATTCATTTTGACTTGCAAACCTTTGCTTGGGGTAAAAAGGCAACAGCTCCTCTGCACTGAGGTTAAGAGTCGTGATGCTCCAGGAGGAACTCAAGAAACCACACAGGTTCGCTGGGAGGTGTTCTGTTGTTAACGCCGTTCTCGCACACGGGGAGGATTTAGGGCAGGAAGCAGGAGGTGCGCTGGAGACTTCTAGCAGGGCTTCAGGTGAATCCAGCCTTTGCCCCGGACCTCTGGCTGGTCTTCTCTGGGGGATGTTTGGTTCTGGTATGCTTTTGTCAAGTGCCTCAGGAAGACAACAATGGTTGTCTGACACGGCACTCCTAACCTTTCTGCATCCAGCCCGTGGGGAGGCACCGTAGGTGCAAGCCTTTCTACCGTCCTTTCACCTTCTTCCTGAGAGATGGCGTTGGCACTGAAGAGCCATTTGACATGACGGTGCATTGCCTGCTAAATCAGCGAACTGCTTTGTCATCTGAGAAGGCACGTGGGGGACACTGCAAGTCTTCAGCTTGAGCAGTGCTGCTGCGTGAATCAAATAACTGGAGCATCTTTGGACACTGACTGCTTCAAGTCCACCTCATGCCTGTTTGATGGGATGTAGCGGAGCTGAAGCTGGCTGCGGCTGAGCACTGGCCTGGTGGGAGCTCTGTTAGTCGGGCACGTTCTCCTGGGGCTTATACACTGATTTAACACCTGCAGGGTAAAACGAACTGGTTTTAGTTCCTGACACGTACAGCAGATCAAAGTGTTTTTCTTTCCTACACGTGGCGGTAGGCACACCTAGGTGATACGACTGAGCTTAACAAGCAGTGGTACCGGACCTCCCTCTGTGGAGACGTCTGTCTGTCCACGCGTATGTGGTAGGGTCCTGCTTTTGGGTACCCTTTTATTGCGTATATGTGGTGGCTGGGAATGCTGAGCTCTGGCCATCTGTCTGTTTGGGCTGGATTTCTATGGGAATCCTTTGAAACTGTAAAGTGGTGAAATAGATACGCCCCATCACATATGCCCGTGAGGTATCGACAGACCCGTTCATTTTCGGTGGTTGCTTTCAGTTTTACAAGGGCAAGCTTGCTCTTTTCAGGCCTGCAGCACTTGAGCTGGTGATACGCGTGGCTTTGTCTGGTGTGGGGCTTCATCCTGCGCCCAGGGAGCCCTGCGCTGCTGCAGCAGGCTCTCCTTCGGGGAGCAGCCCATGGCTCTGCTGGCGTGCGGTGCCGGTCAGGCTGGGCACCCCCCCGGTGCTTCTCCTTCCTGCTGCTGCGACTGCGGTTGCGTTGGGTTTGGGCTCCTTGTTTTTGTGGCTCGGGTGTCTGAGGACTAAAGCCCAGCAGCCTCATGGGGGGAAGCTGCAAGAGCAAGCGGGAGCTTCAGGTGTGCTGCAAGCACTTTACTGGAGAAATTAATGACCAAGCTAAGAAAAGGCAGATTTTTCATCCTGGGAAGGAAATAACTGAGTAAGTAACTGTCGCAAAGTGGTGGGCAGACTTTGGTAAAGGGGCCGGGGAGTTTCCCAGGCCAGAAGGAGGCCTGGGAGAGAGGAGAGGATGGGATCATCCAGCCCTGTTCATCCCACGGGAGACCTGATGTGTGGTGCCGTAAGCTGGGAAGCGGCTCCTTCCTTCCCAGCTGGTGCAGGGCTGGAGTATCCCACTCCCTGCCCGTCCTCCCAGCTGCGCCACCTGTAATCCCGGGCTGGCAGCGATGGGGAGCTGGAGGGGATGAGGCTCTGGTTTGTTTTAAAACACGGGCGGTCGAGGTCCTCGGCCGCTGTGAGTCGGCACGGGGCCACGGGAGGCTGTGGGGATGGTGCGGCTCAAAGCCTGGTCTAAATATTTTTAATTACCCTGTATTTGGAGACCTTTTATAAACAAACCAGAGACTAGCCACCACTTCTTCTGTTGCCAAGGCCTGTGCAGAAAATATTTAGATCAGCAGCAAGCACAAATAATCCTGGTGTAGGGACGTGGGGGATTTTATTTTGCAGGTTCTTTTTGCGAAGGCTAAATCTTTATTTATTCTTGGTTTTGTTTAGCAGTTCCCATCATACGTAAACTCAGACCCTGTTAACGCACGGACGTGTCTCCTTTCTCCAGGACCATCCAACGCCCCCACGAGCATCACTCCCCCTTCCGAAAAAGTTATTGTTCCTAGAAAGCAGAGCAGCGCTGCTGGAATGTTAATTGGGGGAAGTGAATAACCACCGCTACCCTCCGCCTAACCTTCCCCAGCCCCCTCTTAACGAGCAAATTGAATTTATTTAGGCATTGAAGGTCCTGTCTCTCCCTCCCCTGGGCAGACTGAAGTGTCCATTGTGCAGCTCCACATTGGGATTTGCTGCCATTTGTTCACGGAATTTTTTTTTTTTTTTAAAGAAAGGCAATTTTTAAAGGGGGGTGTGTGTGCCCTTTCTCTCGTGCTGCGGGGAGAGGAGATGAGTTGTGGTGCGCAGAGGTGGGCAGGGGAGTGGGTTTGTCACCATTGCTGTTCCCAGAGCGTCTCGAGCTTTGTGCATGGGGAGGGGATGAGTGTGTTTTCTCATCTCTTCCTGTCGAGCCTGCGGAGGAGATGGGGGAACGTAAAGTCCAGCCTGTGTCTGTAGCTGGGGGGAGTAAAAGCCACTGCATGTCTCAATGGGTGCTGCTCCCAGCGGCTCAGCACCTATCCCGTGTACTGCTCAGCCCAGCCGGCACGGCACCAGTGGTGAGGAGGGCTGTGGTGGGTCTGTGTCCGATCCTGCGCTGGTGGAAAGAGGTTTTGCTGCTGAGGGAAAGACTTTGAGGCCGTCCGGGAAAACCTGCTAATGCCGCTGCAGCTGGCACGGGGAGGGTTGTGGTTTTGCAACCGCGTTTCTCAGTTGTGAGTACTTCATCGAGCACTGCTCTGAGGCCCTGTCCCAGCCCCAAACTGCGGTTTTATGGCTGAGATTACAATTCCCACAGATGTGCACAGCTGGCTGGGGAACCCTGGTTGTGTGGCTGGGCTCTGGGCTGAAGTGGGGGGGCAGCCCCCCTCATTGGAGCTCAGACAGCCTGCGGCATAAAGGCTGTGGGTTTGAAGGGCTCAGGTTTGCCTGCAGGCTCGAAGGTGGCTTTGTCTACGTAAGCATTGATATTTTTTGTTTTCCTGGTCACTGGGCTTTGGATTTACCAGCTGAACCACTGGCTGGGTTTTGCTGGTGGCTGTAGGGATGTGGGTGCCCTGCGATCTCCATCCTGTGCTGGTAATGCCACGACTGTCCCAGGTGTGAGAGACAGCTGGGCTCGGGCTTCCGACCCTTCACTGCGCGGTGCAAAGGCTTTGCTTGGATCAAACCTCAGAATTTTAAATACAAACGAGATTGGCTGGTGGAGCATGTCCGGCACTGTTTATTTTGATGTTGAATTTGTCATACAAGGTCTTCGCACTGCTAATTCCCGTCTCACAGCAGGCTGCTGTTGCTTGTCTGCCTGGTTGTCAGCCGCAGGTGCGGGGCTCTCTGGGGAGGCGCACGCGGCCGAGAGAGGGGCCCTGGCATTTCCATGAGGTGCTTCTGCCAAGAGGACCAGGGCTGATGCCCGTATAAAATCCTGGAGGCTTCAGAGCTGGCGGTAGCGGAGGGGAGAGGCTATGCCTGTCTGCTTCCCTGCAGAATTGGGAACTGGACCTTTTTCTTACGTACACTGATTTTTTTTTTGTTTTTTTTTTTTTTTTTTTGTTTGTTTTGGTTTTGTTAGTGTTCTACATTTAGTGTTGCTTTGTCATCCCAGGATTGACCTGGGAGCTGACCTAATGTTTGGAGGGAGCCGTGTCTGATGCTCTGTGGGTGGAGATGAAGGCAAAGTGACGGGGTACCAGTGTGGTGGGCTGGACCCAGGATGCGAGTGCTGCTTCGCAGAGCTGGGCTGGGGAGAGAGTGAACACCAAGCATGTCACTCTGTTGGGACGTGCACCTGACGCTGCTCTGATGGTCCCACCAGCGACCACGATCAGTGGGGTGGCTTCCCTCCTCTGCTGAGATCTCTGCACAAGAGGAAGTGAGAAGTCCCTGGGCCACGCTGAAGCACAAAGCTGCAGGCTGGCGAGGGCAGGGTTTGGCACTGGGAAACATCTTGGTAAGGACACATGAATCTGTCTTGCGTATCATTTCTTGCAGCCTCTGCAGGGTCTCCCTGCTTGTCCTCATGTCTTTCTCTCCAGATCTGCTTTGTCAGGATGGCCGGAGAGATCTCGCTTCTCTCAGTGGGGAAGACTGCAGGGGAAGGTTTATTTTCCTTACTCCACAACCCAGGCATATTTTTCCAAGCAGAGTAAAATGCCCAACGGACTCACCCTGTGGAAGAGGAGAGGATGGATCCCTTCCCAGCATGGGACAACTGGAGCACTGGGACCATCCCTTCTGGAGCAGGAGGGATGCAGATGCTGTGTTGGGGGTCCAGGGAGCGGAAAAGTCAGGGAAATTGGATGCGATCCTCCCTCTGCCTGAGGACGGTCTTGGCTTCAAAGCCTGATGGGGAGCAGTTTCTTATAGAGCAGCAATGTGTCGCTGGGACTGACTGCTGGTGCCATGGCTTGCACAGAAATTGGT
Organism: Charadrius vociferus; assembly: GCF_000708025.1. Taxonomy (NCBI): domain Eukaryota; kingdom Metazoa; phylum Chordata; class Aves; order Charadriiformes; family Charadriidae; genus Charadrius; species Charadrius vociferus. The sequence continues at coordinate 262,421 of NW_009648642.1, forward strand.
CTCCCAGGCTGCCAGGGACTGTCCATTTGCTGCACGTCACCCCGATGGCCCACCCACAGCCCTGGGTGCAGCCTGGCACCCCATAGGAGAGGCTGCCCCCACCCCAGGGGTGACTCTAGGAGGTTCAAAAGCCACTTTTCTCCCCATGTGGTTAGATTTTTTTTTTTTTTCCTAAAGCTTGCCCTTTAGAAGCACATCACCTCCATCCCTTATCATTTCTAGATAGATCAAATCACATTGAATAAATCTGCAGAGTGGTTAAAGTAAAAGAAGATAATTCTGCAGAGATAGCGTTGGGGTGAAAACTGAGGGCTTGGTCCTTGGCTATTGCTGGGTGCTCAGCTGTCTGCTGCGATGCTTTGCGGGATCTCAGACCCTCGGAAAGCAAATTCCTCGTGTGTTGTCTGTGAGGTTTAGGCAAGCAGGTCTGGAAGGTGAGGAGCAGCGCAGCAGCTCCCAGCAGCTGGAGGGAGGTGGGTTGTGACTGAGCTGATGCTCAGCCCTGCCTCATGCTCCATTCCTGCCCTTTTTGTAGGAGAAATGGTATTTCTGGCAAGCTTTGGGTATCTTCTGCTTCCTCTCCCAGCTTTCTCTTCCAAGTGGCACGCGGTGCTTTGCACTGATGGGTATCGCTTGCTGCCTGCCCCAGCTGCTGTTGCACACCAGCTTCATAGCATCTTAATGGGCATATTTGTGGTAGGGCAGAAAACACCTAAGACACAGCAGAAGGCGAGTGCTGGGTGGTGGGAAGGGGCCCCAAGCCTCCTCGGCAGCAGCAGCCTCTGCAGGATTCCCCCTGTGGTGTTTGATGTTAAATGTAATGGCATTAGTGTCTGCGTGGGAACGTGCGCTCCTTCACTCTGATGTGCGAGTTGTTCACGGAGGGGACCCTTCTGTGAACCTGTAGGTACCGCTGTTACCCCGTGCTCTGCCCTGGCCGAGGCGCAGACAGAAACGAGCAATTTCCCATCACTCAGATTTGTTTTTCATATATTAAAGCCGTTGTTTTTCCTTCCCAGCTACCTATTGGGGTGGTCTGGGGTGGTCTGTGCTGCTCCAGCTGCTCTCAGCCCCCCAGCCTCTCGTTTCCACGGGCCCTTCCTTCTGCCCACCCTCCCTCTCTTCTCCTCCCTCGCTTCTCCCCTTTGCTGTCCTCCGTGCAGCTGCCGCTTCCCGCCTGGCGGTGGAGAGGCTTTGCCGGAGGAGGGATAGGTGCAGGCTGGCATTCCCGTGTCCGGGAGTAAATGGGAGAAACGCCGCTGGGCTGTCTGGATGTGTGGTGGCAGCAAGGAGGTGGCAGGTCCTGGCTTTACCCGTCCTCTCCTTCCTTTCAGTGCAAAGGAGGGAGAGCAGCATCTAAACCAGACCAAATTCTGGGTCTCTCCGAATTGCGTTTGGAGACTCTTTGTTGTTCATTTGTTGCCGATTTGTATATTCATGATTAAACCCACAGCTGTCCAGTGCCTGGAGGATTTGGAATGAATTAGAATGACAAGAGACATGGTCTTTACAAATAAAGTAATCATTTTCCCCTGCACTTAGCATTCATCCTCTTTCAAAGGTTCTCTGTGTGACGCAGATTTGCTGCACTTTCATGCCGGGACTGTGGAGAGATGTCTGGATCTTGCAGTCCTCTTTATTTCTGTGGCAGACGTGGGTGTGATGATGTGGGAGTAAGGGGCAGTGTGTTAAATGCTCTGATAGTTTTTAATGGTGTCAAAGTCTGCCATTTAAATTGGGACTTTCATGCTAGAGAAGAATTGAAAGGGGAAGATGGGCGTGAAAATCGATGCTGTGGGCCTCCGTTCCTCTGTAGCGTCCCTGTCGCAGTGCTTGTTGATCAACCTCCCTCCCCCTGGTCCCGCTTCCCCTCCCGCTGGAGCTTAATCCTCTGCTGATGGCATCCCTGCGTTGCTATGGAAATTGCCATTCCGCTGGTCTGGCTTCACCTCTGCCTGGTGTGGAGAGCTGGAGCTGGATCTGCTGGTGGTGAGCCCGGCTGGGGAAGTGGGACCGTTCCTGCTGGGTCGGTGGTCAGCACCGTGGTGGCTGGAGGTCAACGCATGCCCTGCAGCAGCAGGAGTCTGGGACATGAGTGGCATCAGCAGTCTCCGCGTGTAGCATGTTATAGTTGTGGCTTTGGTGTTTTATTGTGCGTCTGAGGTTTACCAGTGGTAAGAAGTGGTGGCCTGTGCTGTGGATGGAAGCGTGGGTGCTCAGTCACCTGAAGGTCTCTCCCTGGCTGCTGGGGCCTGGGTTCCATGACCACGCAGTCCTGCCAGCTTGCGTTCCCAGGAGTTGTACCGTATATCCATGCTACTCTTACCCTTGTATTGAGTTCTTTTGGTAAACGATTCCAAAACTCATCGTAACGCTTCCTGAAGTGACTGCAACTTTTGCTCCTAGCCTTCCTGGAGTCTGAGAGACCAGTGTGAGATATTTGCCCGTCAGACTCTCTGGAGATGCCTGGGACTTCTCCCCTGGGCACTGTGCTGGCTCCTGGTCCCTTCCTGAGGACAGTGATGGGAATGGCTGCTGGACTCTCTTGGCATGGCAAGAAGGGATGGGAGCGATGGCAAGAGGGTAGTTGTAACTCAGGATGGGCCGTGGCCCAAGGTTGTGTGATAACTGTGTCCCCAGGGCTGTGGGACCTGCCTGGCTAAGGGAGGGATGGGAGCAACCTCAGGAAGCAGAGGAGGGGGCTGAGATGGGCTCACGCTTAACGTAAAAGAAGCAATGAGCAAAGCCGTAAGTATGTAGACTGGGCATTCCCTTGAGCTGAGGCTTCCACGAATGATAGCTGTCCTGTGGTCCGGAATACAGGCATGGTCGAACTGGGGATCAGGCTGTGATGAGGACCATGGTGAGCAGCAGCTGTGTGCCCGCAGGAAGGATGGAGGGGTGTCTCTACAGAGAGGAGGAGGAGGAGTTGTCTCTACCAGCTGCAAACATTAATCTGTGTGATGTGGCAGAGGGCAGGCAGGCTGCCATCGGATCCTCAGAAGGTTGGTTGGTAGCTGCGACCTTGTTGGATGTTTTTCATAAGCTCCACCAAGGAACTTTGAACCTCCACATAACTCCATTGTGAGAGGAAGGCTTGATGGGTGGTGGTGGGATTTCTGCAGGTCCTGCTCTTTAGGGAGTGCAGTGTCCTGGGACCTCTTCAGGGTGACACATAACCTTCCTGTGCCGCACAGTGGTGGCAAGGAGCTCTTGGGCATGTCTTGCAGGAGGTTGGTGGTCAAGCCCAGAGGCCAGGGCAGAGGCAGCCCTTCTGTAAATGACACATAAGGGGCACTGCTGTGGCGCTGGCACGTGGCAGATACATGGTGCAGCCGTGTCCTTGGGCAGAAGGAGATCCAGTGAATCATGATCTTGCTAGAGGAGCTGCTTGGTGGCATGTAGGGCACCAAAGCTGCTCCTGCAGCACTAGGGAGGCACAAAAGGCGAAGGAGATGAACTAGTTAAAATTAAAAACACTGCATGTGAGAGTCCTGATTGGAGCTTCCTGTGAGAGAAGTGCTTCCTCCTCAGACACTTTCTCAATTGTGGTTTTCAAAACCCACTCTCATTGCATGAATCATTACAGGTTTGAAGGTGGCTGCTCAGCTGTAGGTGAAAGCTGAAGGTGCTGCACCACCAGCCAGCTGTGCATCAGACGGCATCTCTTATTAAATGCAATATTTGGGTATAGCGATCACAGGCTTCAACCCATGCTGATAAGTCTTAAATGTCTTCTGACTTTTGGCATGTCTCAAAAATCCCTCTTGTTGTCCAGGCCTTGGTCTAGCAAACCGCGGCAGCAGGCTGTTGGGTGGGATGTTGTTGGGTTGAACTGGATGATCTTAAAGGTCCCTTCCAACCTGGACGATTCTATGTACGCTGGTGCCAGATCGTGCTGCTGCCCTCAGCTTAGTCCCGTCAGCTTTCTGGGGTTGGCTCCACTCGCATCGGCCTTGCGCGGGGCAGGATGGGAGGCAGTGCATCATGAGGAATGCTGCATCTCGAGGAACAGGTCGGTGGCTCCCGTGATTCATTTCCTGTAGGAAAAGCCTCCTCCATTTGCTTGATCTGATTATAAAGCAAAAATGGACTGGGCGGGGTGGAAAAGCTGGAAGTGGCGTAGTAGGTAGGACAGCGTGGAAAGTGGGTTTGTTTCTGTGTCTTGTAATTGAAAAGCCAAACAGATGATGGGGGTGCATTCATCCACCTGATTTAAATGAAGCCATAAAACATCAACACTTCCCAATAAAAAACTGTTGACAAAGTAGCTGCTAAGCTCCCAGAAGCAAAAATACTCTTTGAATTAAACGCAGGGCATGCGTTTTGGCAAAAGCGGGCTGAGTAAGCCTCCAAGCTCATTTTTTCTTTCCCTTTAAATACCGCATTTGGAAGATAAGAAAGTAGAAGGAACGTTATTTGATAGTAGGTCTGTTTCTGGCAGGGGAAACACATGGGGGACACGTGGTCGTTTGCCGTGCCTGGCGTGTTGCGTACGTGTTGGAAAGACGCGTGGTTGGGAGGGCTGACGTGTTGCTGTGGGCTGGGCAGTGGTGAGTCTCTGCAGTCCCTTTTTTAAGAAGCACGTGCGTTGTCGTTAGAGGCTGGCTCGGTAAGCTGTAAACAGAGCAAAGTTTGCTTAATTGCCAATCCAGATGAGATAAAATAGTTTTATGGAGATTTATGGGGATAATAAACTATTCAGGGAAATTTATGACACGTCTAGCTGTGATCAGTGAACCCTTAAAGGGTTTATTGGGATATTGTCTGCCATGGACAAGTCGTGTGTGGTGTTGGAGCGGTTGGACTTGTTGTGCTGTTGGCGTAAAATATTTCCATTTAAGCTATTTATTTGCCAGCTGATGCCTCTTCCTGGAGGGTCTCCATAAATGAGCCTGGCAGGAACCGCACCCTCTGCATGGGGAGAGGGCTGGTGGTCGGTAGCCTCCTAATTTTCATCCAAACAAGAGAGAGAGAGAGAAGCAGCTGAGGGAGATCAGCTGTAGGAACCTGCTGCAGAGAACCTTGTGTGGTACAAAGCTGGGGCATCTTCTGGTGTTTGTGAGCTTAAAATTGGGATGAAATGAATTTATGTGCCCAAACTGTTGACCTCAGGGTTTCTGATTGTCCAGATGTGCACGCATCTTCCTGCCAGCAACTGAATAGTACCATAAATATAGTCCTGTCCTGGGAAAAAAAAGGAAAGAGGTGGAAAACGTGGAGTTTGTTCATGAAGGTGAGCATTGTTATGGGGAGGACCTTGAAGTGAGCATCTCCTGCTGTGTCCAGCTGTAAAAAAGAAGCTTGGATTCTCCATGCAGGGACCTGGACCCATATCGCCCAATTTATAAGGGATCTGAGAGCGCAGGATGGAAAACCACTGACCTTAACAAGTACGAGATGAGTAATGTGCGTGCCTGTGGGAGAAATCCCAAGTCCCCTATTACTTTCAGAAAAGTACCACCAAGGTATTAAGACTTTGTATAGACTTTGTCTGCTTCAATGGTCTCAGAAATGTTGAGGTAAAAGCAGGCTGCTTTGGGGTTTTAGGCAGCTTGTGGGTAGAAGCAGCTGATTCACAGTTAACTTAAATGACCACAGAAAATACCAAAACCTCGTGGTCATAAACAGCATCTCTACTTCACTAACTCTGAAGCGTGCTTTCCTTTGTAGGTGGCCTCTTCCAAAGGCTTAAACATGCAAGTTAATCCTTTTTTTGTATACTGTCCATACAGTGTGTCCCGTTATGACCAGGCGGCGCGTGAGGGGAAGGACGGAGCTGCCTGGGCTTTCTGCAGGAAGCAGAGTGATGTCAAACACCGTGGGGTCTGTCCAGCCCCGCCGTGTCCCCCGGGTGGGGGTCCTTTGCAAAGCCCTTTGCAAAGTTGGTTAAAACGCCGAGTGAATAACCTGTCTCCTTTGCCCTCACTAATTGTGGTCAGGGACAACCATGCAGACACAGCTTCTTCCTCCCCAGCCAGTTTTGCCCTCCCTTACCCCTCCGTCAGCCCGAGCAGCGTTTCGGTGTGCTGCGTTGTACAGAGGTCGCTTTGGGATGGGTCTGTACCCTGAGGTTGTCCCAGCTCCCTCCTCGCTGCCCACCAGCACAGCAAAGTCCAAGTGGGACCTCCAGGCTCTGCTGCAGCCTGGCCATGTAAGCTCTCGCCTTCCTCATCTGTGTTTCATACCCCAACAAGCATTAAGTGTAATTAATCGCAGTGATTGTTGCCTGCAGCTGGAGGAGTTTAGGGGGAGGTGTGTTCCTTTCCATCTCTTGCTGTCAGGCTGTGTGGAACAGAAGAGAGCTGGAAAGGGAGGCCAGCGTGGGAGCTCCTCTCTTTCCCCTGTCCTCAAGCTCAGCATTTGAGTCGTTACCCAAACGCAGAGCAGGTGCATAAGTCATGGAGCTGGACATAATTTCCAGTTGTGCTCCCAGTCCTCTAACGCAGGTGTGTGGTCTCCAGGTCTCTCTATACCATTTCAGCTGATTTTTGTTTACGCACATGCTTTATGTCTCAGGAAACCTTTTTCCTCCTCTCCAGGACTTTTCAAGCAACTGAAAAGCAAGGGAAAAGGGGAGCTTCATGCCTTGATGTCCCCAAATTGGGGCGGTCATTTTACATCATGTCATCATTTCAGCAAGAGGGAGGTTTGCGTGGATGGGTCTCTCCCTCTCGCACCTCCTGCCTGCCCAGGGCTCAGCTCGCCGCCTGGCAGCAATGTCCCACCGCCTCTCGCTTGGACTCTTCTCTGCTCTGACACCCTGCTGCTGTTTAGAGTCACAGAATCGTCTCGGTTGGAAGGGACCTTTAACATCATCGAGTCCAACCATCAACCTAACACTGCCAAACCCACCACTAAACGGTGTCCCTCAGCACCACGTCTGCCTGTCTTTTAAATACCCCCAGGGATGGCAACTCCACCACTGCCCTGGGCAGCCTGTTCCAGTGCTTGACAACCCTTTCAGTGAAGAAATTTTTCCTAATATCCATCCTAAACCTCCCCTGGTGCAACTTGAGGCCGTTTCCTCTTGTCCTGTCGCCTGTTCCTTGGGAGAAGAGCCTGATCCCCCCTCCCTACCCTCTCCTTTCAGGGAGCTGCAGGGAGCGAGAAGGTCTCCCCTCAGCCTCCTTTTGTCCAGGCTGAACACCCCCAGGGCCCTCAGCTGCTCCTCATCAGATGTGTCCTCCAAACTCCTCAGCAGCTCCATTGCCCTTCTCTGGACATGCTCCAGCACCTCAATGTCTGTCTTGTCATGGGGGGCCCAAACTGAACACTGCACTCGAGGTGGGGCCTCACCAGTGCCCAGTACAGGGGAATGATCACTTCCCCAGTCCTGCTGGCCACGCTGTTCCTGATACAAGCCAGGATGCTGTTGGCCTTCTTGGCCACCTGGACACACTGCTCACATTCAGCTGGCTGTTGACCAACACCCCCAGGTCCTTCCCTGCCGGGCAGCTTTCCAGCCGCTCTGCCCCACGCCTGTAGCGTCCATGGGGTTGGTGTGACCCAAGTGCAGGACCTGGCACTTGGCCTTGTTGAACCTCATACCATTGGCCATCGATCCGGCCTGGCCAGATCTCTCTGTAGAGCCATCCTACCCTCAAGCAGGTCAGCACTCATGCTTAACTTAGTGTCACCTGCAAACTTACTGAGGGTGCACTTGATCCCCTTGTACAGGTCACTGTTAAAGATATTAAAGAGAACTGGCCCCAGCACCGAGCCCTGGGGAACACCACTTTTGACCGGCCGCCAACTGGGTTGAACTCCATTCACCACCAGTCTCTGGGCATGGCCATCCAGCGAGTTTTTTACCTGGCGAAGAGTACACCCATCCAGCCACGAGCAGCCAGTTTCTCCAGGAGAATGTTTGCTTGCTGATGTGTAGCTCTGCAAAATTCCCGGTCCCTGCTCCAGGAAGGATGACTATTTTGCTTTTCAAGGTGAATAAGATATCTTTGCTTTTCTTCTCTACCAAGCAAGCACAAAATCAATTTACCTGAGAAATTTTTCCCTGTAGCTTTGTGAGCCTGGTCTCGATTGGTGGTGTGAAAACAGCCTGGAGGTGGAAACGGCGCTTGTTACGAACACAGCAGGCTGCTGGGATGGAGCTGCCTCCCTGCGGCAGGCAGGGCTGGGTCAGGATGCTCTGCTCCAGGGGATGGTCCAGCATGCAGCCGGGACACGGGCACCGGCCAAGGGAGATGCTGGAGCTGAAGGAGCTGGGCTGGAAAGACACTGGGAGCCCTGGGGCCAGCAGGCCTAATTTTACTTTGAGCTCTGTGGGTTTTTTGTTGTGTGTGTTGTGTTTTTGTTTTTTTTTTTTATGAACGTGGCTTGTAAGAGGATTTTCTCTGTGCAATAAACAAGGATTGTATGAGATGCCTCATATCTGGTGGTCTCTGCAGAGGGTTCAGTGTGTGCCTTGTAAGGGAACGTGGTGGTGGTTTGCTTTCCTCGTGTTGTCACGTCTTCCTTCAATTATGGGATAAATATTAATACCACAGCCACCCACTACACAGGCGCTGCCTGCCATGTCTTATCGTCCCATCCCCAGGCTGTTGGAACAACTTTACAACACCCTTAAGTTTAAAACAAGCACACGTGAAAACCAGTCCCTCTGGATATATTAGAGCTGACCAGCAAATGTGCATTTCATTACCTAAAATATGCTGGTAGACCCAGAAAGGCAAGTGAGCCAAAGGGAAGTGGACCTGGAAAATGCTTTGGTACTAGATAAAATGGGAAAAGTTGTTTGGTTTTGGCTTTTTTTTTTTCCTGCCCCTCCCCTTTCTCTTCTTGATTTCTCCTGCTATGAATTCCTGGTTAAAGACTTGCATTTCTGAGGGAAACCCGGTTGCCAAGCTGGGAAATGTGTTGCACTGCACAGGCACAGAAATGGCAGGGCAGGAGCAAACCAGCAGTTAGAAGAACATTGTGTGTTTGATTTTTATTTATTTATTTTTTCTTAAAGGCGTTGGTGCTTGGATCTGATAGTACCTGGAATGGATAGCTGCTTGGTGTCATCCTGCCACGTGGTTCAGAGCCCCGCCAAGGTCCTGCAGTGGGAGTGGAGCTTTTACTGGGCTGATGTCCTGGGGGGACGTGGACAGGGTATTCTTCTGGTTGGGGTGGTGGGCACAGAAGGGCAGGGACAATGGGGCTGAGTGGACCCTCTGTGGGGACCATAGAGCTTAGCGCTACCTGGGTCTGGCTTGTCCACCACCAGGAATACACCGTTGGCACCTCTGTACATGCATGATCAGCAGAAACAGCTTCAAGGTCAGCCCTGTCCATGCAGGCGTATCTCAGATGAGGGTTGGTAACACCCAACCCTCCATTTATACTGCTCAGTACAAATTACAGACATCAGGGCTCCCCTTTCATCCCTTCTTGGTGGGCTTGGCAGGAGAAGTGCTTGTCTTTTCCAGTGGGATTTTGAAGGCGTCCGTTAGTTTGTAGTGTTGATGATATCTTCTGGTGCTTGGAAGGTTTTTGTCATCTGAGGCCAAGCTGTGCAGTACAAAGATCCTGTGTTGGCCCTGATGTGCCGGGGAGGCTGGGGCAGAGCTGATTTCCACAGGCTTCGAAGAGCCGCGCAGCAAAGAGGTGTGTAAAGAGTTATCTTCTCTTTTTTTCGAGAAATGTTTTGCTGTTGGATGACTGGCTCGTTGTTAATGTGGAGCAATGATTTTTATTCAGCAACATCCACATATCCCTCTACTTCCCCTCCAAGAAAAACACAGCAAGCTGTCTCACCAGTTCCACCAGACTGGTCTCATGGAGCAAAACCTGGCTGGTAGCTCCACGCAGGGAGTGTTTTTGCATGTGAGAACATGAGTCACCATCGGTTGCTTGGTCAATAGCAACTGTGTGCATTTTCTCTGGTTTTGGACAGTTTAAAAGAGGTGTGCCAACTCTGCCCCCCTTTTTTTAGGTGAAAAAAGAGGTGGGGAACCCATACTTGATCAAATTAAAGTTCTGCCATTCCAGGTAATATTAAAGAACGGTAGCAGTTACACTTGTAAGCTCTGAAGTCAGTTCTTCATCAACTACTCAAGGGACATCTCTCTGCCCTCTGTCTCTGGTTCCTGGGGCTCTTTGTTGTCATCACCGCATACTTCACACTTTGTATTTAAGATAACCTATTAGAATTTTGTCTTCCAGGCTAAAAGGGAATAGCGTAAGCTGGATGTCAGTCTGAAGGAAAAACGGTTTTGCTCTGTTAACAGCCGTGGTGGAGTGCTTGTACCATGGGCTGGGGAAGCAGCAGCTCCCTCCCTTCGTCCCCCCTCCTTCACCAGGATTTGCAGCGATGCTGACAGCCTCAAGTGAAATTGGTGGTTGGGTTTTCATCATCTTTTACTAAACGACAAACTCTCTGACGTGGCAAAGGATGTGCTAAGCTGAGTGGCCAGGTCCCTGTAGATGGGGTGTTCTCTGTGTTACAGGGAAAGGTGGGTTTAGGTCGTGATTAGGGAAATGAGGACAGGCTGAGAGAGTTGGGATTGTTCAGCCTGGAGAAGAGAAGGCTCCGGGGAGGCCTTATTGCAGCCTTAAGTACTTCAATGGGGCTTATAAGAAAGATGGGGACAGACTTTTTAGCAGGGCCTGTTGCGCTAGGACAAGAGGTCCTAAAGAGGGGAGATTCAGGCTAGATAAAAGGAAGAATTTTTTACAAATGTATGAGGGCAGTGAGACACTGGCCCAGGTTGCCCAGAGAAGTGGGAGAAGCCCCATCCCTGGAAACATGCCAGGTCAGGTTGGACGGGGCTGTGAGCAACCTGATCTAGTTGAAGATATCCCTGCTCATGGCAGGGGGTTGGGCTGGATGGCCTTCACAGGTCCCTTCAACCCAAACTATTCCATGATGAAAAAATGCAGATGAGTGGTACCGGGGGAAGTAACGTGTGAGGGTTTCAGGAGAGGCAAAACAAAGGCCCCCACCATGAGTGTGTCTGTGCATGATGGAGGGGTGCAAACAAGCAAGTCAAGTGTCCCCATCCCTGTGCCCCCGGGCTCCTGGTGCCAGCCTCCCCAGTGGCAGTTTTACCGCCCAGTCATTTAATGGAAGTGTGGGGTGAAGCCTGACCCATATCGGCAGTCTCCCAAGTTGTGCTTGGCATGCTTGACCATTCCTTGTCCCTTCCCTGTGCCACCTGGTGCGTGGTGCTGGCCATGGAGAGGACCTCCTGTCCCCCATGGGCAGGACGTTCTGTGTGTGTTGGGGCTTCGTGTTTGAAGAGAAGGGTATCCAGGGCTTTGTCCATGGTGATTAATGCTCCCATCTGGACCGTCTGGATTACTTTGTGCATGTTTTTTCTGGGATCAGGAAGAACAAGGGCTCATCCCAGCCACCCTCCGTGAGCTGGAAGGGCTGTCCTGCCTCGCTGCCGCTTGGCTGACCAAGCGGTTCCCCCCGCAGGGCATGCTGTGAGCTGGGGGGCTGCTCTGTCCTCGAGCCCCTTTCCCCTGCGGAGCCAGGCTGCGGGGCTGCCCAGGCTGTTAATCTCTATATCTCTGTGTTGTCAAGTCCCAAAACGTACGAAGCGGTGTGCCTGATGACTGGAGAGAGGCAGAAGCATGGCCGATGGGAGTCAGGTAGATTGCTGTTTGAGACAAAAATGTTTTAGAGCTGCAATTAGTCCTTGTTCTTCTCTTGCAACCTGGCTGATGCTGTGACACCATAGCCAGGCCCACACCGGTACCCTGTGTGTGGGGTTCCCCGTGCAGCCCCCCAACTCTGCCAGCCCCTGCCAGGGCTTGGCCATGGGGGCTGGGGAGTGCTGCAGGGATGGAGGTAGCACATCCCTTCTTCCCCTTTTTCTCTTAATTTCCCTGTGGTCTTCTCCAACACCATCGGGACATTACCAGGCTCGGCTGGGGGTGATGCTCGGGGGTGCTCACGGTGTACACAGGGTTTGAGCAACCCCCCAGCTAAAACACTGCGGGTTCGGGGGGTGCTCGTGCTGCTCCGCTCTCTCAGCTGCCAGTGCCTGGTCTGGGAGAGGTTGGTGGTTGTGCAGTCCTGGTTGGCAGGAGGTGGCGTGTCTTTGTCCAGGGTAGGACAGCAGTCGAGTCCCAACTCAGGGGTCCTGGAAAAATAGTGAACATTAGTCTCTGAACTGAACAGCCCAGTTCTCAGCCTTTTCTTGGCATGGAGAGATGGCATCGCAGCATCCTTGTGTGGCCTTTGCAGTCGGTGACAAATTAGTGGTGCCAGCTTGAAAGCAGATACTTTGCTTTCACCTCCTGTGAGGTGGGGGTCCTGGTGCCTTTCCGCTGTTGAGATCTTCAAGAAATTTAGGGATGTAACCCAAGAGAAAACATCTTGCCACACCGCTGGCTGCAGGTTGAGTAAGGTGAAGGAGGGAACGGGTTTTGGAGGGGGAGCGGACAGTGGGAAGGGCCACAAGAAGATGAGCTGCAATAGCAAAGGTTTAAGGGAAAATGAAGAAGTCTTTGGGGAGAGCTGCTGACATTTAAGTAGCAGATGTCAAGAAAAAACTTTCCTCAGGGGCAGATTATGCTGTAAACGCTGCTTCGGGTCTGCCTGGACCCTAGGTGTGAAACAGCCAGGGCTTTTGGCCACTGCATGGAGATGCAGAACCAGGCGGATGGGCATCCTGTGTGGTCCTGTCCTGGGGATTCTGGATTTTTCCTTCCTGGGGAGGCGTTTGCTTTGAAGATCCAGTAGAACATGTTGCGTCTATGCCATCGTGTTCCCCCACCGCTACATCCCCCTTTGAAGTGCGTATGTCCTTGTTGCCGATTGACATGGGGCGATCCCTGGGCAGCCTGTTCCAGTGCTTGACAACCCTTTTGGTGAAGAAATTTTCCTACTATCCATCCTAAACCTCCCCTGGTGCAACTTGAGGCCGTTTCCTTTTGTCCTATTGTCTGTTTCTTGGGAGAAGAGGCCAATCCCACCTCGCTACCCTCTCCTTTCAGGGAGCTGTAGGGAGCGAGAAGGTCTCCCCTCAGCCTCCTCTTCTCCAGGCTGAACACTCCCAGGTCCCTCAGCCGATCCTCCTGAGGCTTGTGCTCCAGACCCCTCACAGCTCCTTTGCCCTTCTCTGGACACACTTCAGCGTTTCCAGAACAGGGGCTCCAGAACAGCCCCTCCCTGTTATGAGAGTAAGGCTTTCTCTACAGGGGATGATCTTTGGAGAGAGAGGGGGGCTAGTTAAAGCTCTGAGCTTCTTGTGACATTCAGTTGGCACACAGCCTGAGCAGAATGGGCCCTGATCTTCACAAGCATCTGTGGGATGCCTGGTGGTGTGGGCTGGTGGGAGAAAACTTGCTGAGCAGAATCGTAGAATGGTTTGGGTTGGAAGGGACCTTGAAGAACATCGAGTTCCCCCCCCTGCCCTGGGCAGGGACACCTCCCCCCAGCCCAGGTTGCTCCAAGCCCCGTCCAACCTGGCCTTGAACACCTCCAGGGATGGGGCAGCCACAGCTTCTCGGGGCAACCTGCCCCAGGGGCTCACCTCCCTCAGAGTGAAAAATTTCTTCCTCATATCTCATCTAAATCTCTCCTCTTCCAGTTTGAAGCCACTCGTCCTATCCCTACATGCCCTTGGAAAAAGTCCCTCCCCAGCTCTCCTGTAGCCCCTTTAGGCACTGGAAGGGGCTCTAAGGTCTCCCTGGAGCCTTTTCTTCTCCAGGCTGAACCCCCCCAACTCTCCCAGCCTGTCCTCCCAGCAGAGGGGCTCTAGCTCTTGGATCACCTTCATGGCCTCCTCTGGCTCTGCTCCAACAGGTCCATGTCTTTCCTCTGTTGGGGGCTCCAGAGCTACACGCAGTACTCCATATGGGGTTTCGCCAGAGCAGAATAGAGGGAAAAGACTTTTTAGATCTTGTTTTGAGGTCCTGCATGGCTGCTGCAAATGGTCCGAGCCAAACACCGATAGCTGCGCGTGAAAAACGCACCAGTACATTTTCAGTTGTGTGATTGGGATGTATTTAATTTGCATGTTTTCATTTGTCAGCTTTGAACAGACACGGTGCTCATCTGTGCTGAAGCTGCCTGCTGCTGTTGGGTTTTAGTGGCCATGGATGACAATTGGGCCGCTGTTATTTGGCACATATTATCAGCGCAAGCGGCAATAAATTATTGTTCTGTGGCGGGCTGCAAAGAGTCCCCGATTTGTCTCTGGCTGCGTTTGTTAAAATGAACGAATCTTAATCCAGGATGCAAGATTCCTGACAAATGGCTTTTTAATGTCCACTTGCAGGATGTGATAAGGTGGTGATCTGCACACGTTAGCAGGTTTCTTTATTCAAAATGAATTAATTTGACTCATAATTTATGTCTCAGTATATACCTCAACCTAAAACCTCCGAACTTCTGAATTCAGCAATGTGCACCCTGGTGCAAGTATCGATGATGTCGGTTTTGGGTGGCTCCATGTGTGTCTGGCCATGGCTCGGTCTGGCTCGGTGGGTCCCTGAGCTGCACCGGGGGCTTTGCCTGTGTCAGCAGGAGGTGCTGTATTCTTTCTTTTGCACGTAGAATTTTAGGATTTCATGTGCGGGGGTGTTCAGAAGCAGAATTTACGGTTATTTTTTTCCTGTCTGTGGAGCAGTTGTGCCAAAACATATTGGTTGGAAGCGGGAGGAAAAGGGAGCCTGGGTTACTTCCCCGAATTAACACTTAGGTGGAGGGCAGAGTCTGGGGGTGGGGGATGCCCTGGTCCCTCTTCTGTAGTGGAGCAAAGGAGCTTCGCAGAGGAGCGGTGGGACTGAGGGAAGGAGAAGGAGTGCGACAGCCTCTGAGGCTCAGCGAAGGTCCCCAGCTGGCGCTTGGGGCTGGAGGCACTGGTGCTGCAGGCTCGGATCGAGGACCAGGCACTGTGTCAAGGCAGTTGGTGGAGGTTTTTCCAATGACTTGTGCTGCAGTGATGGGAAGAGATTCTGGTAGCCCTGGATTGCTGGTGAAAGCCCTTGCCATGATTTTGGACATGTTGTACCTGTTTCTCCCCTTGCCACCTTTGCTCCAGTCATGCCGGGACCAACCCGTACCTTGCAGGCAGAGCCTCTGCGGGTGCTCTTCTGTGGCCTTTTACCCTTTTCCCGCGTGCACTGGTAGAAAGGGAAGGGTTTAACCCACTAAACCACTCTGTGCAACAAACAGTCCTTTCTTCTCTTTCTCTCTTTTCCTGTCCTTCAGCCCTCCAGCGAGTACCGTCCATCTGCCAGCCCTTTCCAGGGCACTGGGCTGCTCCGTGCACGGGGAGGAAGATACCTGTGTTGGAGTAACAAAGCTGTTTTCTTTTCTGCACTCCTGCAGCAGCGGGTCTGATTAGTTCAAGCTGGTGTAGATCAGCTGAGCTAACATTGAGCTTGGGCTTGTAATCTGGCTGCTCATATCAGCATCCCCATATATTGCTGGTTTTACTGGCAAGGTATTTTAGAAGGAGCACAGAATGTTCCTGTGCTGGTGCACTGACCTCATCTTTCCCAAAGGGGTGGGATGAGCGTCATGGCAAAGGGTTAGACTTGCAGAGGGCAAAAGGTCCTCTCCTGCTTGACCCAGAGGTCTGGGAAGCCCAGCGGTGGGGCCCCTGTGCCTCCTGAGCTCCCAGCAAGGCTTTTGGCATCCTGCTTCTGCCAGTGGTAGTATGCACACACGGGCAGGTGAAGGACTTGCAGCGGATGTGATTTTTTAGAAGCTGGATACTCCTTTGAGGATAGCAGCACAGATCTTGCCGACTTCAATAACACAGTGCATGGAGAAGCATGCAAGCTGTGCCTGGGTAACCGAGGAACAGCCCGTGGTAACCCCCTGTGCTGGTTGGGAGCGGTAGCCACGTACCAGCGTCCGCTGAGACGGAGAGGCTTTGTGTCTCACAGTGCTCAAGTCAGGTCACTGCTAATATTATTCAATAGATGAAATCCAGAATGACTAACAGACTTTCCTAGTTTTGCACCCAGATGGTGACAGAAAGGGCTTTGTTCAAAAGCCCTGGGCAGGGACACCTCCCCCCAGCCCAGGTTGCTCCAAGCCCCGTCCAACCTGGCCTTGAACACCTCCAGGGATGGGGCAGCCACAGCTTCTCGGGGCGAACACCTCCAGGGGCTCACCACCCTCACAGGGAAAAATTTCTTCCTCATATCTCATCTAAATCTCCCTTCTTCCAGTTTGAAGCCGCTCGTCCCATCACTCCATGCCCCTGTAAAAAGTCCCGTCTCCAGCTTTCCTGTAGCCCCTTTAGGCACTGGAAGGGGCTCTGAGGTCTCCCCTTTTTCGCCTTCTCTTCTCCAGGCTGAAACCCCCCAACTCTCCCAGCCTGTCCTCCCAGCAGAGGGGCTCCAGCCCTCCCAGCATCTCCGGGGCCTCCTCTGGCCCCGCTCCAACAGGTCCGTGTCTTTCCTCTGTTGGGGGCTCCAGAGCTGGACACTTTTCATGAACTACCTGTCTGCACCCAGAAAGCAGCGTAGCCTCTGGGCTTGGGGAGGGCTCCTGAAGCCCAGGGGACACACTAGAAGCAATACCCAAATTTGCGGGTGCACTTAAACCCAATTCCAACACTGATACCAAGAGGCATTTTGAAGGAGAGGGCTGGGCAGGGGATCAGGCTCAGGACACAGGTCCCATGGACCATGTGTGGCCCTGGTCTATGCCATACCCTGCAGGTTTGTTCTGCCTGCACCGTCCCCATTCTCTTCTCCCCAGTCCCATAAAATTTTAGTTATTTTCTATAAGAAATGAAGTGCCCTACTTTAGAGCCATCCCAAATCTCTTGTTGGGCTTAGGAGCCTGCGGTTCCTCTTATGAAAGTAGAAGGGATGTAATTTTCCATGGGCTGAACCACAAAATCTCTGTCCCTGCATGTGGTGGTGTCTCGGCAATCTCTCCCTGCATCTCTCTTCTTCTTGTGTTTTAATGCTTTTGCTTCCCATCTGCATCTCCTGCCCTCTGCTCCTCCTTGCGCTGGGTGGAGAAAATGAACCCGTAGGTGAACCCCAGCAAGGAGAGGTTGTTTGAGGGTTTCCCCCAGCAAACACACTGCACTGCGGGCGGAGGGTGCCCTGTTACAGTCGCACAAGCTGGGGCAGGGTAGAGAAGGGGGTTCTTCAAGAGATACCCATGGCAAAGACCAGTCTGGAGCCTCTGTCCCCTGGGCTGTGCTGCCCAGATGTTGTCATCCCTCACGGCTGGGGGGACGTGAGCTCAATATTTTGCCCGAGACCACATGTACAGAGAGACCAGACTCAAAGTCCCCAGGTGGTCTGGGTCCCAGTTTGACTCACCAGTCTGTGCTGGTGGTTCCCTCTGTGAATATATGGTGCTTTTAACTAATCATCCTCCTGTAGAAACTGTGTATATAACTGCTTGTGTTCCTGAGGCGAGTGTGTGAGCCGGGTAGCTGCGTCTCTGTGGGTGTGTGACCCTACATAAACATCTGTCTATAAACAAATAAACAAACAGATAAAGGGATTGCTGCTATGGGATGTCCCTGCAAATGAGCTCTCCGTATGTCTGCAAACCCTCTCGTATAAATAACCTCATTCAACAAATACGGGGTGCAGTGGCCTGTCTGGGACTGGGCGTGCTGTGCCTTTGAAGGGAGGGTGGGCACTGTGGAGCCCGCGGGTTCCTCCGGCGCCTGCAGGCGAGCCGTGAGCCTCCCTCCTCTCCCTGGGCACGCTGGGGTGGATGGAGGGTTTATCTGCAGCGGCGTTGGGCTCCAGCGGTGGCCCTGCCTCTGGTGGCACGATGGCTCAGGCAGATCAGAGCGGGCGCGTGGTGGCATGGAGCGGGGAGAAACAGCTTCTGGTGTTCTGCTTTGCTAGATAAGGAGCTGGTTTGTTGGGCGTCCTGCTCCTGCTACCACTGCCCCGCGTCTCAAGGGTTGTGTCTGTGACTCGGGGCTGCCAGCGAGCTCCCAGCTCAGGTCTGGATGGGGACCCCAGTACTGGCGCTGCCTGGGGACACTGGGGTAGCTCCGCTCCTGACCGCGGCTGGCCGATCAGGAGAGTGCCAGCTCACAGCACCTGAAGGGAACCCCCCTTCGGCTTGGAGAAGCAGAGCTGAACTTGAACAGATGACGGTATGGGGTTGCTTTAGAAAGGCAGAATGACGATACCTGGTTCTGGAGATGATCAGGCAGCTTCTGTGTCTCCCCCTGCTCAGTTCAGGTGGTTGTGCCACTGTGAAATGGGAATGATGCCCTTGGCTGGTGCCCGGAGGCAGAGTCTGGACACTGGTGCAGGACAGCTGCTTCCTAGCCCAGAGAGCCGTGAAGTCCTGGTGGTTCCTCCTGAAAGGGCTGAAGATTGCTGAGCGGAAGCCAACCAGACTGTTGAATACAAAATGGGGGGAAAAAAAAAAAAAAAAAAAAAAAAACCCCAAAAAAACAGAGCCTGCCATGGATGGCTCTTGGCTTTGCAGGGGAAGGCTACGGTACTCTGGTGGAGTCAGAGAGGGGATTTGGATGAGGAAAGGTAGGAAGAGAACAGGGAAGAGGAGGAAAGGGTCTGAGAGAGCAGAGTCCCCAGGGCAGGAGGAGGACAGGAGTGGAGAAGGCTGGGAGTGAGCAGGAGGAGCACCGCTGTCTGGGCTGCCCTTGTATGGGCTCCCACCACTTCTCTAGAGCCCCTTGTCATCGCATCTCTGGTGTTGGGAGTTTGCAGCTCCAAACTGCCCTGTCCCCTCCTAGGCTGCTCGGTCCCTGCTCAGCGAGAGGAGCTGCTGCAGCAGCCCGGCCCCTCCTCCGATTACAGGGGCACCGCTGGGACCTTGCACAACTCAAGGCTCCCCGCAGAGAGTCGTTGGTGACTTGTGTGTCTGTCTGTACGCTGGGGAGCACTCTTGCCTCTCCGTGCACATCCCATGGCAGATGCTCGGAGCGTGTGTGCTGTGCAGCACGCTCAGGAGTCATGGGGAGACCTTCCCATCAGCGGAGCAGCTTTCCTCCTGCCACTCACCGACTCAGAAGTGATTTTGTAGACAAGCTGCAATCTCAGTTTGTAACTGTGATTTATCAGCGGCTCCGTGGGCCGGAGTTGCTCTATCAAATGCTTTTGCCCAAGTGTTTTTGTTTCAGGGCAGAGAGAAGAGTGGACGTTAAGGTGAAGCGCGAGCTGTGCAGCTAGATGCTTGTAGGGCATTTTGAAGATATCTTACCCAGAGCAACTGTTTCATTTCAAGGCTCCACGTGCTCAATGTGAACAAGTGAAGGATCGCTTTGGCTCCCCTTCTTTTTGTGGGTAAAGCTTTCAACAACAAAAATGCCCCTTTTTCTTTCTCCTTTCTCAGGAGAGAGAGGAAGGAAGGTCACGATGACCACCGGTGTGCTCAAGTGGTTGTAGAGCAAAACCACCTCTTTGGAAGAGCTCATGGACTCATTTTCTTTGCTGGAGCTGCAGAGCCTTCCCTGTGAGCCATGCGGCACTCGGGTGCCTCGACACAGCAATGCTCTCACTTCTTTTTACTGCCTGCCCCTTCCCGAGCTGCACCCCAGGGCTCTGTTTCAGAGATGGCCATCTTCACCCAGTGGCGAGTTTGGATATGAGGGGGGTTTTGGCTGGCGTGGACCACCCCTGCCCTGGCTGGCACAAGGTGGGTGCTGGGCTCCATCCCCCCCGGCTGCTCCTGGCTGATGAGGATGCTCAAGGCTTGTTTTTCTTCCATGGGTGTACTCTTCTGCCTGAAAAAAGCAGTGGTGAAGGCAGAAATGGTAAATTAAAACTCTCCATGGTTTATGACTGATTGGTTTGACTTTGCAAAGACTCAGCGGAGGAGCACTCCTTGAGCTGGGCACAGGTCTGGGCCAGGGGACGGTGACCACAGGCATTGCCACCTCCGCTGTGCCTGCGTGGGCGCGTGGCAGCTGGCTCTACCCGGGTCAACCCAAAGGCATGAAATTAAAAGGGCTGTGACCTGCTGGTTGAGGAGATGGGATGAAAGCAGCGGTCTCGAGCCTGGCATCCGACAGCTGCCATCTGAGGTTGTGGTTATCACCGACCGAAAAATGCTTCTGTGCTGCTCCAGGAGAGCAAGCGGGGAGGGTCAGCTCACTCTTTTAAATGTGTTTCTAAGCACACGCAGGGGTTGCAAACTTGCACGCTCTTCAAACAGCGGGGAGAAGGGGGGAGAATGGTTTTTTTCCTCTGCCAGTGCCATCCATGGCAGGAAGGACCAGCTTCTGAGCCCGTCTGCTGATGCCAGCGATGTGGAGGAGCCAAGTGGTTTATGCTGTCCTGAGTTGGACGCAGGGGTCTGGGGACCTGATGCTCTCCATTCCTGGAGTTTTCTGAATGCCGTTCAGCTTTCGGTGGCTATTCTGGGTACCTTTTGAAGAAGGTCAGCAAACAGAGCGTGCACGCCCATATCTTAAACTAATATACAGTACGTGGTCTCTGGTGCAGCAGCACCGCTGAGCCTGTGTAGCTGCGAGTATGAAAGGAGTTTGGTTGTGGTCAAGGAGGTGAGAAACCTCCCTAGTATCAGCACAGTCTGCTCTGGTGGTCTTGGAGGGGCTGGGAAAAGTCTCCTTGGGAAGAGGTCTGTGGTCTCCTGTGCTTCCCGAGATCTGGCAGCCCTTTCTCTTACCACAGTGTTCACCAATCGCTCTGCTTGATACCTGCTGTTATTTAACCCCCGCATTTTGGGGAGTATCTAATGACAAAGGTCCTTGGTGGGACCAGAGGCTGAGGGCAGATGGCAGTCCCTGGGTCTCGGTGAAATACTGAGCGGGGACGTATGGGACACAAAGCTTGCTGGAAGCCCTTGAGAGCTCTAACTGCGATATTTGGAGCTGTCATAAGCTGATCAAAAACAGATTATCTGCATTCATCAAATATCTTAAAGGGACCTTCTCACTTCTTGGGACATTGTTATGAGACTGTGACCGCCACATCCTCGTCTGATGCAGAAGGAGTTAGCTCTGAGCTGAGAGCAGTCAGGGCTGGGAATGAGCGGCCGTGGGGAGAAGCGCTGGTGGTCCCATTCAGCGCTACCGCTCAGAGGTGTTCCCTGCGGCCCGAGGGAGCGGCACGGTGTTAAATATCGTTTTAATGTGGACAGCATCCCCCTAAATGAAGCAGAACGCAATATGAGATGAATCAAAACTGTGCTAATGGTGGAAAATGTACATGGCTTTTAAAAACTAATATTACTGTGGGACTCGGTCTGCGTGTCACAGGAGACCTTGAAAGGTTGGCCCTTCGCTCAGCAGCAGAAAACCTCCTGGCTGCTGAAATGTCCCCTGTTGAACTTTATGGTGGTGGGGCAGAAGAGGGAGGGAGAGGAGCGGTTACATGGGGGAGAGGGAGAGGTCTGCCTGAGGGATGCTCAACACGGCTACCCTCTGATGGGCAGCGGTGGAGAGAAGGGAATGGGGGAGAAGGGAGGGAGAAATTGTCTATCGCCATCGTTGTGTGGGGTAAAGGGAAAGTCAGACCTTCCCCCTCCTTTAGAGTACCCCCATCCCATGGATTTAAACACTGGTTTTAAAAGGAGAATAAAAAATAATGAGGACATGGATAGATGGTTTCTTTTTATCTCTACAGCTCAAGAGATAAATGTGACATTAATTATGTGACACAGCTTTGAAAATCGTTATATATCTCTGTTTTTTTTTAAAAGGGGGTTTCAGATTTCTGTCTGGGACTAATAAAGAAGGACAATTTTTAAAAAACTTTAAAGATGATCTGTAGGGAGAGAGTTTGCTGTCTTAATTTTCTCTTCTGTAGATGAAGCTTGTTCAGCTCTCCTGTCTCTTGCATCGAGCGAGCGTGTGTGTGTTTGAAGGAGATGCTGAGAGAGGGAAAACCGGGGCGGCTTGTGAAGTTTAATAGCAGAATATGGGCTTTCGGGTGGGTGGGGGGTGAGATGGGGCCGCGGGAGGGGGAAGCATTGAACTCTGCACCCCTCTGTCCCGAGGAGAGAGGAAATGAGAACGGTTAGCATCACTGAGTAAGCAGTTTGCGTGTTTTCCTCCAGGTCTGCAGGCAGCCACCGCCTGGGCTCAGTTGCGATCGAGTGGGCAGAGCAGCAAGTCGGGTGAAGTGAAGGACAGTCTGAAGTGGTGGGTTAGTTGCCGTCCCCGTCCTGGCCGTGGGCTGGGTGGCTCTGCTGGCCCTGCCTGGGGCTGACCTGGAGGAGTTGGAGGTTATGCTCTGTGCGAAGCCTTGGGTGGGGGTTGGGTCCTCCTCAATGGCTTGGCTGGGCATCGAGTTGCTTTGCTGCTCTGCAAAACTCAGCCAGCGCTGCTGGGGAGTTCACCGATGGCCCATCTGACGCACATGACAACAGCCACATAATCCAAGACTGGTGAGGGGTTGAAGGGGGTTTGGGATGGCTCCAGAGGGGGAGACTCCCCCACCTCTCTGGGCAGCCTGTGCCACTGCTCTGCTGCCCTCACAGCAGAGAAGGCCCTCCTCAGGTTGAGGTGGAACTCCCTATGGTCACGTTTGTGCCTGTTCCCTCTTGTCCTGTCACTGGGCACCACTGGAAACAGACTGTTCCCATCCCCCTGGCACCCTCGCTCTAAGGATTTATAAGTGTTGATAAGATCCCCCCTCAGTCTTCTCTTTTCCAGACTAAAAAGCCCCAAGTCCCTCAGCCTTTCCTCATCAGAAAGATGCTCCAGTCCCCTCATCATCGTCGTAGCCTTTTGCTGGACCCTCTCCAGCAGTTCCCTGTCCTTCTTGACCTGGGGAGCCCCAAACTGGACGCAGTGCTCCAGATGCGGCCTCACCAGGGCAGAGCAGAGGGGGAGGATGACCTTCCTCGCCCTGCTGGCCACACTCTGCTTGATGCACCCCAGGATGCTATTGGCCTTCTGGGCCACGAGGGCGCATTGCTGGCTCATGGTCATCCTGTTGTCCACCAAGCCAGGAAGGTGCCTCTCATGCAGAGGCTGGTTCCCCAGCTGGCGCTGGGGCTGTGCTGGTCAAGAAACATCTCAAAGAAAAGTGGAGTTTCTCGTCAACATGTAGCTCAGGGACCACTGGCCTGAGACTTTTTGCTTGCAATATCAAATTGAAGGTTTCTGGTTGGGGCCGTTGCTGGGTAGAAACAAACCTGAGAAGCCTTATTTGAGTTTACTGTCTCAACTGTGGGTCCAACACTATGAGGAGCTGCGGCAGGCATGGGTTTAGCCCAGGCTTATGTCACTACCCAAAGTCAGGAGCTTCTTCCAGCAGTCTGTCAGGGAGTATAAAAGGACATGGCGGTAGGACAGGCAGGGGAGTTTGCTTGGGATAAAGGGAAGAGGTGGAAAAGCGTGAGGTTGATCCCTATCTGTGGTCAAATCTTTGTGCCAGAGACAAACTGGGACCAGGGCTGTTTTGGGGGAGCTGGTGGCCATGGAGTCTTGGGCACCCTCTGGAAGGAGGCTTTGACCCACAGACGAAGAAGCTGGTTTTCAATATTTTGTAAAATTGGACTTCTTAAATGGGGATTCTGTGCAGCGTGCTTGGAGGATGCCATGGCAAGGTCTCTCGTGTCGGTGACTTCTGGTGTCAGGTAAAGGTGGAGTCCTGCAAGTGGGAGAGGAGCAACACCTCCATGTTTGCTCCTGTTTGTGGAAACCCAGCGGTTCTCCTGCTTTGTTGATCTTCGGGATGCTAACCCGGGCTTGGGGTGTACAGCGGGGTTTTCAAAGGAGTACTAAGTGCTTTTTGTGCCAAGACGCGGTTGGAAATCCATGAGCATTAGCTGTCTGGCTGCTGTACGTGCTGCGAGGAAGCTCAGGCAGCCTGGTGCTTTCCTGGCCTCCTCCCCAGTGCTTGGCAGCTCGCACGGGGGTCTTTGGGCAGCGGCTGCAGGCGAAGGGGCTGCCTGCAGCAGAGACGGGCTCCGGGGCCGTAAATACATCTTGCTTGAAAGCGGAAAACCATGCGATCTGCCAGCGCCTGAGTCGCTGGCGCAGCAGTTGTAACCTCGGTTTGCGGCGTGGCAGATGGTAGCAGCGCTAAGCGAGATTTCATTAATGAGAACAAAACCGTATGGGCAGATGAAAGCTGTGGTGGCTGTGGCTTTTGCAGTTAATTTGGGCTTTAGACGCGTCTCCCTTTACCCTGTGCGTTTCTCCTGAGTGGCCATGCTGGAGGTCGCAGCGGTGGCTGGTTGGCTGGAGGAAATAGCTGGTCCATGTAGCTCCACGGTGAATTGGTGCCTGTGGCTCGGGAGAGCTCCAGCCTTGCTGGTGGCACTGGATCTGCACAGTGCTGGAGACGTGTGCTGCGGGGCTCGGGATCTGTAAGCTGTGCCTCTGCAGTGCTCAAGCTTGCAGGACGTGACACTTCTTAAAAATGAGCTTGCTACATGGTGCACCAGAACTTTATTGAGGTTGGGCCTGATTCTTGTTCTGTATTCTGCCCCCCCGACCTGAAGAGCAGCCTGGAGAGAGGGAAGTGTCGTTTCAAAGAGCAAAACTTTCCAAAGTTCGTCACCAGCTTGATTTCTTCCTTGCTGCTGCCGTTTTGGTGAAGAACCTCCTGCGGAGCAATGGCCGGGGGGGAGGTGTGGGGCACCAAAGGTCCTGCTCCTCAGCCAGGGCTGACTGGGGGGACATTGCAGCTCTTTGTCCCACCCAGGGACCTGCCAGGCATCCATGGCCACGCACCGCAGCTCAGCTGCACGGGCAGAGTGGCTTTCCCGCTTGGTGTTAACTCTGCCTTGAACGTGTCCTCCTGGCAGGAGGTTCCTTTCCTCTTTCTCAGCCTCTCTGTGTGATGGGCATCTCTGCTGGGCGAGCGGGTACCTGGGGTGAGGAGTGGAGAGTGCTCTTGGGTCACTGCTGCTGTGCCCATCAAAGACTGTCTCGGCTGGTGGCATAAGGGACACTGTGCTTTGCCATCGCCATCGGGCACGTGCAGGGGGAGATGCAGAGACGTGGCAATGAGGAGAGCATGGCAATGACATGAGGAGGACAGCATGGTGATGAGGGCCACCGCATGGAAAGGCAGCAGGGAAACATCCTGGTGAGAAAGGGGGGAGGAGGGAGGGAGGGAGGTTCCTGTTGGTGTCAGTGCCCTCCCCCTCCCTCTGGCACAAAATAAATTGTGGAAAGACATCCCAGCGAAACGCGCTGCTGAGTTTGGGTGGGTTGGGTGTCTAGAGTACATGGTGGCTTTGTGAGTTTTATAACATTCATCTGCACACTTGCTGATGAAAGGCTAATAACTCCCGTATGGGATCCCTCTGGGGGATTGCATCTTGCTACCAGAGATGGGCTGAAGGGAAAAGTCAGGCGGCTCAGACCCCTTCTGCCGTGGGGGGGGCTGATTTTTCTCCTGCCTCATGCGTGGTGGCCGGGAGCCTGACAGCAACCCTTGCGCATCAGAGCCTGTTGCATCTTGGCATCTTCCCAAGGTGAGATGATGCCGTGGTCCTCCTCCTCCTCCACCGTGATGGATGGTGGCTGAGCAGGCTGGAGGACCTACCAGTGGCAGAGCAGGATTAGGTCACCCTCTGCCGTGGCTCCCGCTGTGCGGTGGCTGTGTTTGGCAGTGGTGGCCTTGCGTAACCTCCACCATGGGTCCTGCTAATATTTGCTTTATGACATATCTTTGATAATGTTTCGTGTGGGCCCAGCGAGGCCCTATAACTCAGCCGCGCCGTTCCAGCCAGCATAATTCTAGACCAACAATAACAAAAATAAATCACTCCACACTTTCTGTCGAGTATATATTTAGATATTACTGTACATGAACCACCAAGAGAAAATGATGTGTTTATTGGGGGCCAGCCTTGCACATGCCCCCGCCTGATGCTCCCCGCACCCCGTCATACTTGGTCATGCTGGGATGCAGACCCCGGGGTCACCCCTCCAGGTGCCTGTCAGCGCCTCCGTAAATTGTGGAGATCCCCGTGCCCTCGCCCAGCGTGGGCTTGAACTTGCTCTCGAACACAGGGGCTCAGTCACAATCAGCAGAGCCCACCCAGAAGGTTTTGGCAAAGGAGAAGGGGGGAGGCCCGGAGATGCCCCCCACGCGGGGCTCCCCTTCCCCAACACAGGCTCCCATTTACGCTCGGGAGCAGCGTCCTTTCTCCTCCCAGCTGTTATTTTAAACACGCCAACCTCGGTGACCACCTTTCAGCTCCAAAGTTTTCTGAGAAAACAAAAGCGTGCGGAGCCCACGGGGTCGTTCGTCCCTGCTGCTCCCGGGGGGGCTACGGGCTGCCCTTCGCTGCGGCTTCCAGCCTGTCTTCCCTGGCAGCTCACGGCAGTACCTGCTGCTTACCTTAAAAACCTCAAAGGCAGCCCGTGGCGGCTGCCCGTGCTGCAGAGGAGGATCCGGGGGGTACCTCCTGCTGCAAAGGGAGATGCTGTCTGCTTTGCAGCATCGTAGGGCAGGTGATGTGTAAATGAGAGTGGAAACAGATCCGCTCCCTGCTCTTGTCCTCACCTGAGCAAAACGAATGTTCTTAGAGTGGCCAACCTGGCTTTTTTATTTTTAAAGGATCTGGTTGTGTATTTTTTTCTCCAATAGAGCCGGGCATGTGCAGGAGGTGATGGGACCCCTTACAGTATGGAAACCCCGGTGCCCTAAATCTTCTCTTGCTTTGGGATCTGTGGATGGGGGAGTCTGGGAGAGGAGGTAAGACATGGCCATCCTGGTGGGCAGCAGCTCCGTGGGGAAAGACTCTCGGCTCTCCTAGGGGAGAGTGCTGGTTGGCCGCAGCGCTTGGGGCTGTAGGGACTGAACCTTTCCAATTGGTGTCTTTATTAGTAGTATTGTTATTATTAGGACTCAGTGTGTTGTTCCTCCTTGTGTCAGGATACAGACAAAGCTGTTCTTTAGTCTCTCTGCCATGCATGGGTCTAGTCCCAGTGCTGACACCAATTCCGTGCCCCATCTCTTCTTGTCTAAAGCCCTTATGACCAGTTTTTGATCTGGAAGCACTTCCAGTCCCTGACCTTTGTGTTCGCGGTGCTTAATGTGTTTATTATGAAATAATCTCCAGGTGGTTGCATCCCCTGGCACGCGTGGCTGTGATCTCTGTGCCCCATCATCTTGCACCCCCTTCCTGTGTGGTCAGAGGTTGGAGCATTAATTTGGGACTGAGCTCTGCTGCTCCTACTCCTTTGAGCTGCTGTGAGCCTGGAGGGGCTGCAATGTCCCCTTTTGCTCTCCATGTCCCCCCTGCATTCCCTGCTGGGGCTGAGGAGCAGGACGCCCCAGACCTGAGAGTGCTCTCAAGCTGCCCTTGTTGTAGTCGTGCCGGTGCTCAGCGCTGCCTGGAGACAGGACGTGGCCCTTTTTCACGTCTAGCTATGGATGGATGAACCCCTGCATATCTGGAGGGAATTCCCACCAGCTCCCAGCCCAGGAGCTGCGATGGGGGTGGGCAGAGCGAGGCCTCAGACTCCTTTCTTGATGCTGTTCCTCTCAGCAGGACGCCTGCGGAGCTGAGCAGGGGCACACCGCTCCATGTGAATTCTCCTCCTGAGCCCATTTGCCCGTTGCTGGTGCTTGCGGGGCAAGCCGGGGTTTGGCCAGGGTCTGCTTCACCCTGCTACGGTCCTCCGAGCACCTTGGGGCTGTCCTCCCAAGCCTGGGAAAGCACAGAGCATTGGGAACACACCAGGAGGGAACGGCGATGGGGTCTGGGGTGCTGCAGTCTAAACTTCTGCCTTCAAAAGCAGCGTAGTCCGGGGGTGCACGTGTGCAGGGAGGAGGCGGCAGGCCGGCGCTCTGGAGGAGACGTGGTCTCAGCCCAGCTTTGCCGGTGGCCTTGGGCAGCCGCTTGGCCTCTGTGTGCTGGAGAGCCTTGTCTCCACGCTCGGATGCCAAGCCCATGTGAACTGCCCAGCTTTCTTCGTGTAAGCGTCCAGCCCCAAAGCTGCTCCACGCTTTGCTTGGGTGGAGTGATGCTGGAACATGAGTAATGATCCAAACCAAACTAGAACTTGGCTCTTCTGCCTGCAGCGAGTCTTTGACCTGATCTTGCTTTGCCCCATGCAAAGTCTGTTTTCCACCAGGACACCCACCAGAAGAGAACGTGGGAGCGGTTCTCGCCGTTTTAAGCCCAGTACGGCGTTAGGACCATATTTAGATATTGGAAAATTTCTGAGGATGCTTTCCCCTCCCTGCGGTGCCTTGAGCTACCTCGGTCACCCTGCTGCTCACGTCCCATGTGGGCACGCAGCAGTGATGAGAGCTGCCAAAGATGCAGATCTTTTGACTCAGCGTTGTCTTCCTGCTGCTTTACTTCTTTGTGGTGGGGACTGTCACCTGCCTTCGTTGGCTTCCAGTGGGACCTTGCTTTAGAATCTCCTGGGGGTGTATCCCAATGGAGAATGAGGATGGAGAGGGCAGGGTGTGCCTGAGGCAGTGGGAGGGTGGTGACTTGCTCGTGGGCAGCTGCCTCGAGGCAGCTGGAGTGCTGCCCAGACAGCAGACCTCCCACCCAGGCGGACATCCTCGTGGTGAGTGACCAGTGCAAAGAGGAGAGCAAATGCGTGCCGAGGAGGATTTGCTTGTGGGAGCGTCTTGCTCTGAGGTCAGGGCAGAGGTTGCTGCAGGAGCCCAGTGGAGGAGGAGGTGGCTGTGGCCTCTGGAACACCCAAGAGCCACACGTGGGGTTGGCTTTGAAAGCGGCTGACCCTTATTTCTCTCATGGGCCAGCTGGGACACTCCTGGCACATCATTTGGAGCCAGGAGATGCAGGAGATCCTCCTGCAGGATTCACCCAGAAGTTAGGCCACGTAAATGATGGGGTTTTTAAGTGTCTCCCCCTCTAGACAGCTCAGTCTGGGAGCATGCTGAGGGCTGGCCTTGCCCTGCTAGTTATAGGGATCATCTGTCTTGGCTTCAAGGCCTTGATGAGGTGGACAGAGGTGTTCTCCCATGGCCCATGGAAGCCAATGTCAAGGTTTCTTTTGGCATCAGTGAATCTCAGATAAGAACTGTAACTGCTGCTCAGCACTGTAAACATAATCTCTTTGCTCCTGAGCCTGAACTTGCCTGCCTTGGACTGTAAATGATGCGCAGCAGTAAAACGCGTGCATGTCGCGTTTGCTGCAGGGCTGTTCCTGAGCGTTGGCAGTCAAATATCATTAGATCAGCACAGTACGTAGCCTACCATTGATGGAGCTGTTCAGGTTTGGAAGTAGGGTGTACCCTGGGATGTGGCTGTGCAACTGCTTATATTCAGTAAATGCTCCACTGTGTAGGTCTTTTCACCTCAACATCCCTAGATGGGTAGAGCTAACACCTAGTGGTAGGAGTCTGGGTTGCACACGTGGCCTTGGTCGCGTTGGAGCGTTGTGCTGGGGAAGTGTGGCTGTGCATGAGTAGCAGCACTCAGAAGAAGACCTGTGGTCTCTGCATCTGACGGGAAAAGTAGCCCCTGCCGCAGTGCAGAGAGTTATCCCGAGATGTGCACTCAACCCTGAGATGTCCATGGATCCAACCCACACTGCTGCCTTGTTGGCTGGGGAATGGATGATGCTGCATGGTCTACACGGGCAATGCTGAACATGTCTGCGTGGCACCATTGTAGGAGAGCTGGTCTTTGTCTCTGCCCTGCCCAGCTGTGGAGCCTCTTGCTCCATCCCACAATCATGGGCTGATTCCCAGAGTGACCCAACCCTCATCTGTGTGGATGTGCCCAGTGAGCACTGGGCTTGACCAGGCCTGACTGGCCCTGATTGTGGGTTGACATCCCAACGTGACCTTGGACCTGCCTCATCACCACCAGCTTGCTGGTGATCTGGACACTTGCCTGAACTTGGCTGTGATCTCCAGGTCTGCCCTGCTCCTCACAGGGGAGGGAGGGTCCTGCCCTGGTGTCTGTGAGGTCCCCTCAGCTACTGGCCCTCGCTGCACCCTGATGGTTCCCGCCGAGGCTTGGGATCAAGTTGGAAGTGCTGCTCGGGGCTGGCAGCAGCCTCCCCAGCATCTGCTACAGCGGGAAAGCTGTGAAACCACAGAGCTTTGCAGGGATCACCTTCAAAATGCTTCCAGACGCCTCCGGTGTCGTGGGAGAGGAGGTTCTCACGCTGGGTCGTGGTGAGGTCTTCCCATCCAGAGAACGATGTCGCAGGTTTGGTGCGGTGCTTTCCTTCTGCTGGGAGCTGTGCCGGACACTGAGCCGGGTCCTGCCATGGCAGGGCTTGGTCACAGCTGACTGGAGAGCAGCACGGAGGGGCATCTGGAGCAGGGTGTTCTCCACGCCAGAAGTGGTCCCACCTCCTCGAGGTGCAAGAGGGTGCCAGGCCACCTACAGAAACACGTGAGCACCTAAAGGCCGCATGGAGCAGGACAGCCCCAGGATACCTGCTGGATCCTGCTGGCCTCCTTGGAGAGGAGCTGCCCTCAGCCTCAGCTCCTGCAGCACTCTTGCCTCTCCCCTTGGACGGACTGCTGCTGGAGAAGCACGGGCTGGTGCTGGTGGGTGCAGACCTTGAGTATTCTGGGTGCTCAAGGTTTGGCAGCTGACAGAGTGTCCCGTCTGAGCACAGCCGAGCTATCGACAGGAGTTGGGATTGATAGACACCAGCTGAGCTCTCGTGGCTGCTCCCCTTCGGCCAAGAGCTTGGGAGCAAGAAGCGAAGAGCTTGGAGTCCAAACGAAAGCAAGCACTGTTGAATATGCAGTGACGTGGTGGCTTTATGGAAAGGAGCGTGTCCTTGCGGGGGAGCACAGGGGCAGGCAGGGTGCCATGCTGCCCAGTGCCGTGCCCTGGGGAGGGTGGCAGCACTGACGTTGCAGTACAGAGGTCTCTCTTTGGGTGTCTGGGGAGCGCGGAGAGGATGAGTTTGTTTCCCGCTGCGATGAAGGACCAAACCATCCGGCTCCCTTGCAACCAGCCCAGCCCAGGGCGAAGGGAGCTGGTCCATCCACCTCAGCCGACGCTTCTTGAAAGAGCAAACACTGAGTGTGCAAACGCAGGGCAGCCTGGTATCTGCTCTGTTTTAAAAATAACCCATGTTGAGCTCTGTTCCCATACTCTCCTTGGGAGAGGAATTTATTACTGATGTGCCTATAAAATCAGTTGAGTGCTTTTTTGTTTTTTTTTTTTTTTTTTTTTTCTCCCCTTCATTCATATGGATGTGGCCACTACAAGCAGGAAGGTTTGGTTCCCTCGGGAGGAGAGATCTCACAGGCGTCCTCCGCAAGTCTTTCGGCTGGTACGAGTGCTGATCAAGGAGCAGGGAAGAAATAAGTTGCTGTAATTCTGCCTCTGTAGGAGGAAATAAATGAATTTCTGCCTCTGCCATGACAACATAAACCCCAAACCTCCAGAGACACCCTTGTGCTGCCCTCCACACTCACTGTAGCAGGGGGCTGCGTTTTCCTATATGCGTACATCACGGATCTGGGTGCAGAGGGTGTAAATACGTGTGTATTGGTGGATGTATATATGTATGCACTTGCTTTTTACGCTAGAAACATGAATTTTTATCCTTTTTTGGCAGATCACAGTTAACTGAGAGAGAGAGGAATCTCTTATTTTTTCAGTTCTAGGTTTAAAGAATGTAAGTTCTTAACTTTGAACATTTCTTTCGTCCTGAGATTGGGTTCTTTGGGTCTTTAAACAAAATAAAACCAAAAGATAAGGCTTTTCCTCGTATTCAGTGGTTCATTCTTGTTGGGATGTCACGTCTGTTAGTTCTTAGGAATCTTTCTGGTTTCTAAAGCATAGGCAACATTTGAATTTCTGCTGTTGGAGGACAGGGAAGTGGAAGAAGATATGTTTAGAGAGGAAAAAAAAAATACGTGTGTTATGCCTTAAAATGTACTCCATTGCCCTAGATTAAGCCAAGAGATAAGGTGGTGGCAGTCAAGAGAAAGAGTTCATCTGTGGGAGAGTTCAGCCTTAGCCGGGCAGTGACTGTCACATTCACGTGCGATTCTTGGTCTGGGGCTTTCACCTAAGACCTGGAAAGCTGTGGCCTTTGGTTTCCAAAGCCACAGAAGAAAGGTTTGCTCCTCAAGCTGTCTCTGTTGACGCAGAAAGCAGTAAGCCTCTGCTCAGGGATGTGCCCTGGTGCTCCCGTGCTTCTGGCATGTTTGGGGCCAGCCTGGGGCTGGTCTCAGCACACTTACCTCTGGTGGCATTCTGCCTTCCACAGCCTGCTTAGCAAGACGTGCACTGGACTTGGGTTTACTTGGTATTTTCAGGTCCAGGAGGCTCTTAGCTGAGGAGAGGAGGTATTTCAAGCCTTCTTTTCTTGTTCAAAGATATTTTTGGGGGGGACAGCAGGCAAAGGTATCCTCCTTTGGACAGAGAAGTGTCTCACCTGGCTATTGGGTTGATCAACCTGAAGATGGGCTTATCTGTTCATCTGAGGGACGTGCAGTCCGGGTCTCTCCTGGTTCTTGCTTGCTGTGGTTGTGCTGGGGCAGTGTAGCCCTCCTGCAGCCTGTGCTGCCCGTGCTGCGCGCTCTCTGCGCAGTCCTGTCTGCAGTGTTCACATCTGTATTTCTGCCTTTGGCGGTTGCTCAGCCCTGTAGTTCTTCTGCCACTTTCATGCTGAGCTTGACCGCCTTTTGGAGGAACCTCCTATCATCTTCTCTCAACACAGCTCAAATGCTTCCTGCCTCCTTCCTCTCAGCCAAGAGCCGGCTGGGCATCACCAGGCAGCTTTTCCCAACAGACGATGCCTCCCTCTCAACCCTGGTGGGGTTTTGCACCCTTATTTCATTCACAGTTGCCTGTCTCTGCAAGCGGGGTCTCTTTTGCCTGGCTAGCTCACGTGCGTGGTGAGCATGGAGCCGTTTTGCCCTGTGCCCTCCTGCCCCACGTGCTCGGTGGCTGCCTGCGTGGGCTGGGCAGCCCTGCCAGTGGGAAGACTTCATGTTTTCCTATGTAGCGCTTGTGTTTTGGGAGTGCATTTTGGGAATGCAAGTGTGCGCTGCAGGCTCTGTGCTCAAGACAGCTCTTTCCTGATGGGCCACGGGATCTGCTCTGGACGCAGCTGCTCCGTAGCATCTTTTCTGCATCCCTGGGGTTTTTGGTGATGGTTTTGGACTTGTCAGGGCACTTGGGGCACCCTGGCTGTTAGCCAGAGTCAACTGCGTTTGGGCAGGAGCCATCCTGCCCAATTCCCAACAGGAGTGGGTGGCCAGCCTGAAGAAGCCTTGACAAAAGCAGCGTAGTCCCATGGCTGAGATAAGGTAGCTCAGGCGAGCTGGGACTGACGCTTCCGTGCATTCATTGAGCATTTCAGCCTAGTGAGAGCCAGATTTTAATTTAAAGCATGTCACCCGGACATCCTCACCGTGCTGAACCCTGCGGGGAAAAGGAGGGCTGTCAGCTCCCCCCTCCCTACTCAGGACTCTTTGTGCCTGTGCCCTCGTTAGCCGTGCAGGAGATTTGCACTGCAGGTTGGTTTTTTTTTGTTGTTGCAGTAGTTCTTGTTCTTAATTACAGGGGAAACCTGTAATCAAAGCAAAAAGTGTCATAAGCTTTGTTGTTGCTGTTCTCTTGTATGATGAGCAGCAATGGCAGCAAAGTCAGGTTCTGGTTCCAGTTGCTTTTGCTGGTCAATGGAAAGTGCAGGGAAGTCCCTTGTCCTTCAGGCACTCTCAGATCTGGGTCATCGGGACCAGCTGGGAACCAGGCACACACCTTTCCCGGGGTGCTCCCACCTACTGCATTGGCAAGAGCCTACGCATCACCCAGGTGAGAAGAAACCAGCATTTCGGTGTTGAGAGGAGCTGCAGGACATGTCTGAGTGGAGACGATGCACATCCTGCTGCCTCATCCTGCAGCACTTGAAGATTTGGGGTTAGAGTGATTGATGAGTTTAATTCAGTCTGGTGTTCCCATCAGGATCTCAGCTGCTGGATTGCTCCATACTAACCACAATGTGAGCTGGTACCCAAAACCGTCTTGCTGTGAAGATGGAGAACCAAATTTATCCGGATAATCAAAGTCTCGCATGTGAAAGCAATGTGTGCTTGGCTCTGCTCTTCTTGCTGCCCGTGGGTAAGCAAATGGCTTTGCCTTCATTTGATGGTGCCTCTGATAGGACAGGCGAATGGGAACAAAAATAATTGCTTGGTTATTACTTTTGCACAAACAAAACTTGACTACTGGGTAGCTGCAAGATAATTAACAAAATTTGGTAGTGGTATAATGCGTAAATATCTCGCTCTCCTAGATAACGATCTAGAGAGCACCTCCCTGCCTTAGACGCTGCCATCTCTTCAGGTCAGCTTACGAGGTACGAGGCTTATGTTAATTTTAAAACTGATAAACGTGAATGTTTCTTAAATCCTGCCGACTTCAAATGCATTCATACTTTGTAGCGCTGCGGTGCCTTTCATGTGAGGAGCTCCAAGCAGTCAGCGAGAAACGAGGCAGTGGAGCCCCCACGCTCCCTGCGAGAGGAGGCGCCTCGGCAGCGGGGCTGGGAGAGCGGCGGTGGGAACGGGGTCTGAAGGGGTTCAGCAAACGCAGGCAGGGCCGGGCACGGGATCGCTCTCCTCTTCTCGAGTGTATGGCTTAACTATTCAACACCTGTAACAGAGGGGGAGTGGAGTCAGCAAATAGAGCACATAGTTCCAGCTTTGAGTAGAAATTATGAATGCTGTGCTCTAGACAGAGGCTTATCCTCGCTGCCCAGGGGTGAAGATGATCAGAAAAAGGCTCTTGAGGATGCTCTGCTTTCTCCCTGAGTGGGCTGAGGCTTTGGTGGCTGTCGTGGAAAGATTGGAAGGCAGTGGTTTGTACTTCCTTAAGCAGCCTGCCTCCCTGCTAGGGATGCTGCGTTTGGGTAATTGCGTGGGCATGGATCAGAGGCAGCCCAGCGTGGTCTCCCTGCTGCAGTCAGATGGATGTTCAGCTCAGAGCACTTAGTGGGGACTGTTGGGAGACACCCCCATACTCTCTCCCGCTCCTTGGGTGCCGGCAGAGGCTTTCTCTGCAAAACAGCTTCCCATCAGAAACTCACCCGTCAGTTTGTAGAATGACCTCATGCACTAGTCTGAAGTAGGATTGGGTTTTACATTTCTTTTTCATCTTCACTGACTGTCTGCTGACATTCTTCTCCGGGGTTATCAGAGAATAACAGCTACGTTCTCCAAAACGGGATCACATCCCTGTCTTGAATGTCGTGGAAAATCTGGTGGTTCCAGCCTGTTCCACCTCAGGCAGCAGCTGCCCGGAGCCCCAAAATGAAGGGGGGCAGGATGACTGGTAATAGGGATGGGGCTCTCCTCCTGTAAGTAAGTGCCTTGAAACCTGGATGGCCAGGAAATCAGTAATTTCCATGCTTTAGTGTTGGGTCTTGATGACAGCAGGTGATGGTTTTGCTCACTTCACATGGGACACCTCCGGCCGGCAGGGCCGGGGCTCTCTCAGCAGCAGCCCTGAGGACTGGGTGGCCGCGATGTCCCCACAGCGCTGGAATTGGGGTTAGGCGGTGTCTTGTTCCCGTGGCGGAGCAGCCTGGCCATGGCGGTGGCGGCGTGGAGGGTACTCGCTGCCCGGTGCCCTGTTCTGTGCCGGAGCGCAGAGCTCAGGGCTGGGTGGCTGAGCTGCTGCCACCGTGGAGGTGGCATTGGATGTCCAGGGGTGACAGGGCAGGGCCGGCCGGCTGCTTTGGAAGTAAGGGCAGGGAACCATGCTGCTTCCTGCTGCACACCCACCCCTCCTGCCCCAAATACGCCCTGCCCAACCGCGCTGCAGGTGCAGAGTCATCCGAAAACGAGCTGGTCCTCGGTGCCTGAGGTTGGGACGGAGCAGTGCTGCTGCATCCAGCCAGCAGCCTGGAGAACTTCAGGCTTATTTTGCATTTCCCAGATACTTTTCAACTGAGGCTCCCAAAGCATGTTTCAAATAATAGGCAATTTGTCCTTTTGATGCCCCTTTCAGGCTTGTGAATGCTACTTTCCTTTTCCACGGAAGGAATCCTGTGTGCAGAGGAGCCGCTCGGCCTCTGCGGACACGCACGATGCAGCTGAGGCTGGAAGAGGATTTATTTAAGACTCTCAGTCCCAAGTTCTCGTTTTTGGGCTGTTTCTGTGGGATTGGGGTGTATGGCTCTCCATGAACAATAGCAAAGGCAAAATAGCCATGGAAAGAGATGCTACACGGAAGCACACGGGGCGATGGGTCCCAGCCAAGCTTCAAATCTGCTCCTGGTGTCAGGGTTTATGAATCGCAGTTATTTTGAGAGGTTGCTTTGTACACTTAATAGGTGTGTGATTGATCCTGGTGCCCAGGAGATTGGCTGTTTTCATCAGGTCATTTTTTATTTATAACCTAAAGCAGCTGGAATTTTCCTCCTGGAGGGAGCGAAGGTCCCCGGAGCCACATTGGGCCGATAGAGGGGATGAGTCCTTCTGCCGTCTCCAGCTGGCTGCGAGTTGGTATTGCGGTGCCACAGCAGCTCGAGCCGGGGTCTCCTTTGCCCCGGCATGGGGA
This sequence comes from Charadrius vociferus, assembly GCF_000708025.1. NCBI lineage: Eukaryota > Metazoa > Chordata > Aves > Charadriiformes > Charadriidae > Charadrius > Charadrius vociferus. Next base: position 298,764 of record NW_009648642.1, read on the forward strand.
CAAAGTGGGGGAGAACCCGGTGGTGGTCCAGGGACCTCTCAGCCGCCTTTGATCTCCACAGGAGAAGGACCTCCAGCTCCTCCAAGCCCACGGCTCCCCTTGCAAGGAGAGGCTGTGCCTGGGCTGGAGCCTGCTCTCCCAAAGGGACTCCCCTCCCTCCCTGGGGCCAGCCCCTTCCCCACCCATCTGTCGGTTTAAAAATAGCTTTTGGGGGTCTTTTGAATCTGGAAAGCCTCAGGCTGGTGGTAAGACGTGCTGGGAGAGGGAGGGAGTGATGTGCCTAAGCGTGCACACAATTCAATTAACCGGCACGGTGTAAAACACAACCAAGCTCCTCGTCCCCCTCACCCAGCCTCAATCAGCTATCTCTTTAATGAGGACCTGCCTCGTGCCTCGGTCAGCTAATTAAAGAGACCATGCCAGTAAGCCGTGGCACCAGGTTGACGGTGGGGAGCTTTTCTGAGCAGGATGTGAAGGGAAGAGGGATCACGCTGGCAGCAGCTGCTTGGCTGGGGGCCCTGTGAATTCAGCTCACCCCCACCGAGCTACTGGAAATGGAATATCAGGTTTTAAAACCCGGTTATAAATACGAGCGCGGGAGCTGATGCAACCCCGGCAGACGAAAGCGAGGTGTTTAGAAACGGGAGACCACTGGCGGGGAAGGCAGCGCTGCCCCGCTCCCCCGAGCCGTGAAACCCGAGGCGGGTCCCCCACGGCTGCGAGGGGCTCCCGGCCGCCTTCCACCCCCACACTGACACCACGCACGAGGGACGACTCTGGCCTTCGATGAGTGAATTAGCCCATGTAATTAGCGGGCTAGATTCCCTCTCCCTCTAATAAGCATGGGACGTTGCCTTGTCAGCATATATCTTGATGTATACATGCACTAACGTATGTATGAGCCGTGCCCGCTCACCACGGGTGATGCTCATGGATAGATTTTGTTGGGTGCTGCTTGTTCCCTCCCCAAAGGTGATTGCCAGGATCTGGAAATGCGATGCTTCTCCCAGCGAGGCACAAAACCCGCTCCTCTCCCCCCGCTGCCCGATAAGAGGCGATAGGCGACTAATTCCCTTGCTAGGGAATGTTTATTAAGATTTCCCGTGCTCAGAAACGGTGGGTTCCGTGGTGGGTGTTGCTGCTCTGCCCACAGGAAAGCGCCATTGTCTCTGAGTCTTAAGAAAAATCTGGGGGCAACGAGGTCGCCCCATCCTGCAGCCTTTCTCCTCCCCTCCGGTGCTGCTCGCCTTGCCCCTGCTTTGCTCGGCAGTGGCCAGCAAGCCCTTTCCTCTCCCTCCGTGGCACGGGTTGGTGCTGGGGCTGCCCGTGGTGCGCGGGCGCTGCCAGCATTGCTCAGCAGCCACCGGTGTTGTGCATGGCGGCGGGGGCGGGGGGAAGCAGCATCCCTGGGGTGTGCACCCAGCTATAGGTGAAGTCAGGCACTGAAAGCAGCTGTAATGACTGTTTCTCTGGTGGCGTTGGGCAGCGGTTTGGGAGGCACTTGGAGCATCTCATTTCCCTCCTCTGAAAACCGATCTGTGCCAAGGTGCGGCAGGGAGGGGCTGGATGGGGAGGGGAGGGAGAGGGGTTGGGGGGCAGCCTGCTGTGCACTGGCAGCACCCGTGGGTGTTTTCGGGCTGAGGTCTAGTGTGAAAGTCCTGTTTACGGTCGGTTGGCTCATCACCTGCACTGCTTCAGGGGAGGAAGTACCCAGACCAGACCACCTCTGCTCCTGGAGGCTGGGGTTGGTCCGAAAATCCCATTGCCATTAATAAAAATAAGGTTGTGGTCTGACTGGGGCAAATGGGAGGGTCTCAAAGGATTTAGATGGGGTGAGGCCCTCGTGCTGTAACCTCTCTCGGTGCAAGGAAATTGCTGTAATTTGTTAGGAATAGGTCTTTGTTTGGAATTTAGTACAGAAATTTGCACCTGCCAAGGAACATTTCAGGCTGGTGTAGAAGAAACGCAGAAAAGACTCTTGGGAATAATCAGTTCTGTAGGTTTCAAAATAATTTATTGAGCAGCCTAATAGTTTGATACCTGCGAAGTTCCTCGTGGGACTTTCCCACCAGGTGTTTAACGGTGGGCGGAGAAGCGCCAGGAAGCACTATGTGCAATAGGAAGAAAGAGAAGTGCTCAGGTGTGGGGGCTGCTGGCTCTCGGCTCTGTTCCAGCACCTGCTGCGCACCTCACCTTTCCATCTCACCTATTTTCCTCCTCAGCTTATAGTTTCGTTCCTTTCCAGCAGGTGCTCCCTGAAAGGAGAACGTGGCACCAGCCCATGAGTCTGGATAAAATAAAATGAAAACTCCGCTGGGGCTCCTGCAGCCCAACCGCGGCTCCTCGTGCGTCACGTGCGTTCGCCTTGCAAACCGTCCTGCGGCTTCATCCCTGCGTGTCTGCTTTGGGATGTTTTGGCCAGGTTTGGTTGTGTCTGCAAGGGGCAGAGCCGCTGTTTCTGCAGCCCCTGGGGAGGGCAGAGAGCCAATGAGACGTTGATGCCAGCCCCAAACTCCCTTCCCCTTTGGGGACATTGTAGTTGTCCCCAAATGGGGCTGCCGTTGGGAGTGCTGGGGGCAGCTTCGCTGCACACCCCGCGTCCCCCTACCCCGTCCGCTGGCAGCGCTGACTGGCAGTAGTGCTGACATAGGTGAGGCATATGCAGTCCCTCTGGTATTTTAAGCCCAGCGTCACCTAAATCTCCTCTGAGTGTGGGCAGGAGCCACAGCGCTTCAGCCACCTGCGCCTGTGTCTGGCACCGGTGCCTACAGCCGGAGGGATCAAGCCAGAGCCGGGATGCAGCGGAAAAACCCTCCTCATGCATCCATGTGAGGAGTCCTTTAGGTGTCGCGCTGGAGCGGCGAGTCCCCCCATGAGCCCTCGTCCTCGTCCTCCTCCTCCACCTCCTCCTCCTCCTCCTCCTCGCCTCCTGCCTGGCTCTCTGGAGACTTCGGTAACTCTGTCTCCTGGCGTCTGGCTCGGGGCGAGTCACGAGGAGCCTGGCACACCGCGGGGCCGCCGCCGGCACATTGGGAAGGGGCTGGCACGGCTTTCGTCTGCGGGTTGGAAACAGCGTTGGGGAATCTGTTGAGCTCACGGGGTCTCCTGGGGTGCTGCTCCCCCCACCCCGCAGGGGGGGGCTCACGCTGATCCCCACTCTCCCGGGAAAGGGATAAATCACTTTCCCTTCATTAGCCAGCCGGGTGTCCGGTTACCCCGGGCTCCGAAGCATCCTCCTCGTGGGCCGTGCGCTGTCTCACATGCCGACAGTTCGCTCAGGGCTCTTGGCCGGCTTTGGGGAAAATCTAAGTTTACTGGCTGTGACGTGGTATGGGTAATTATTTTGGGGCAGAAGGCTGGGAACCCCCAGGGCAGAAAAAAGCATCTCCTGTTGCTCCGTGTCTCAGGCACTGGTGATCAAGCAGAAATGCAGCTTTGGGGTGGGACCGAGGCTCGAAGGGGTCAAACGCAGGAGCTACCCCTACTCTGCATCTGCTCCTAACCCTCTTCCCAGGATGGACTGTCTGTGTCCTCTGCTGGCTCTGTCTCTTGGGTTTTTGGTCCTGCTGTTGTTTCACCTCTCAGCTTTCCATTTACTTGCCCTAACTTTTCGTTTTCTTGCTCCTTTTGCAGCTTGAGCCTTGATGCTTTCTCTTCCCGCTGCCAGCTCTGTCCGCCCCTGGGTCCCCAGCCAGTCCCTGTGCTGTGCTCCCCGTGGGAGGGGAGAGCCCTGGGCTGGAGGAGAAGTCAGGAGCTCTCCGTGGGATGCTCCTGGGGGTGGGGGGACATTAAGGGTCTCCAGGAGACCCACAGCCCAACGTGGCACCACTTTGAGCAGAGTTGTCCAGGTGTAAAGCAAACTGTCTTTCTGCTGACACATTAAATTGCATCTCCGGGGCTCTTTCGGGGCTGTCCAGCCGGAGGAGGAACACGTTATGGACCCAGCCTCGCGTGCACAGCCCGCACCTTTGTCACAACTAAGCTATTTTTGGGCTGGCTCATTTTGTTCCTGCCCTGGCATTTCCAGGGTGAGCGACATCAGAGTCTCCGGAGCTGAGCCACTGGAGGGGAGGGATTCAGTGGTGGAGCGCTCGCTGAAAGATTGGATCATTCAGTTCAAAGGTAGAAGATCCCTCTTCTCTGGAGGCAGTTCAAAAAGCCCAGAATTGCATCCAAAACTAAGATTATCTGACCTTGGGCGTAAATGCTTTGCCCCTGTGCAAAGCAACCCATACCAGGCTCTGCGTTCTGGGATGGGGACTCGCCCCAGCAGGACCCAGCTGAGCACTGGGGCCTGCTGGGGTGCTGTTGGGAGGGCTGACTCTGGTCCCCCTGACCTGATGGTGGCCCTTGGAGCTACCCGGTTGGCAGCGGTCCCAGTACCCTCAGCACCAGCAGCCCCGTGTCCCCGGTATCTGCAGCTTGAATTCTGGCCTTGCAGTTCTGAGCTCTCTCTCCCATTGTGGTGGCTTTGTTTCCTCTTGGTTCACACCAGAAGATGGATTTGGAACAGCTGCTTGCTGGGAGAGGCACGTCAAGGTGTGGAAGGGGCAGACAGGTCCCATTTGACTTTCCCTTGTTAGTCTTAGCTGGTCCCCAGAAAAGCCAGGAGGTGTCAGTGCTTGAAAGGTGACGAATGTGTCATCTGTGAGCCGGGCTGGCTTCACGGACCACCTGGATGTCTGCCCTGCGGAGCACGGCTAATCCCCCAACCGTGGGTCAAGTCTTGTTCCGGCTCCGTGGGATTTTTACTATCGGTTTCGGCAGACAGCGGGGTCTGGGGCTGATTCGGTTAGGAGAGAGAGGAACAGAATACGCAAATAAGATTTGCGGCTCCTCCATGGGTCATTGGCTGCTGGGGAGAAGGAAGCTGTTGTGTTGGGGAGCAGGATGGATTGCAGGGAGAGGAGACCCCCATGGATTTCAGTCTCTTTCCATGAGGCAGACTACGGTGAAAGCAGAGGGGAGGAGAGAAGCCGCATGGATGCGGTGCTGCGAGGAGCGGTACAACACCTGATGCTGTCTGAGGTGCTCCCAGGGCTGGAACAGGGGCCCTCCCAGTCCCGCTTGGTGCACAAAGCACCACCAGCAGCTGGAATGTGGGTAAAACAGAGAAGACATTCCCGTTCCCCTATCCCAGCAGGCTGGAGGAGCACAAAGAAGCAGGTTTGGTGCTCGGGCTGCGGGAGTGCAGATGCCTCTCCTCTCCTTTCCTTTCCTTCTGACTTTATAGTGTTTTATGGGGTCAAGCAGGTCCCCCGGCACCTCTCCGCAGCCCTGCAAAGGGAGACTGCCAGCTCTCCTGCCCGTTGGGAGAGGGGGAGGCCGAGCGCGGCTCGCTGGGCTTTTGGGACCTGCGTGTGCTCCCAGGCAGCAACGCGTGATCCGTGGGAAATGTGGGGCGGTGGCGGGAGGGGAAGGGGAAAGGAGCAGGAGGAGAAGGGTGTCCCCCCTAGCCCCCCCCCCAGCCCGCAGAGCGTGCGGCGAATTCCTGCCGGCTGGGCTCATGCGAGGGTATTATCCCCGGGATGAGCTCATGCGCGAAGCGCGCGGGTTATTCGTGCAATTCCGGGTGCTGGGGGCACCGGTGGCGGATTCCCCGGAGTTATGCGCAGTTGCCATTTCCACGCATTCCTGGGTTAACGGCCGATCGGGTTTCGCCGTTCCCAACCCCATTGAGCGCCCAGGGCGATGGCTCCCAACGCTGGCAAAGTGGAGCGAAATCCCTCTGCTGTCTGGCTTCTACTTTCCCAAACCTTGCTTTCCCCTTCCTTGATCTCCTCCACACCCTCCCTCCTCTCTCCCATGGAGCTGAACATGTTGCAGGTTCTCCTTCCCCTTCCTCCTTTCTAGTTGAGCTTTAATTTGTGATGCTCGCAGAAGCTTGGTTGAGGTCATTGCTGCGTTGCAATGCGTGGAGGGGAGCTCCAGTGCCCTTGCTGGTGTGCGGACCAGGCTGGTGATGAGCCGCTGCGCCCATCAGTGTTCCAGCGCAGTGTCCTGCTTGGCACGCGGCAGGAGCAGGGGCTGGAGCAAAGTCATTCCCCACTGCCCCTTCGTCTGTGTTTTCCCAGCTCACGGGAGGACTTTAGGGCAGGTGGATGGCCGAGGAAGGAGGTTTGGTTGTGGTCTGTTCATAATGTAACCTCTAATAGGTCAAGGATGGGACAAGCCCTGTTAGGCCATAAGTTGGAGGATGAGATCATCTCAGCCTCTCCGACGAGAGGGTTTGCCAGGCTCTGGGGTGTCTGCACGCAGCTTCTGTGCCACCCCTGACAAAAGACACTCTCCAGAGCTCAGCTTGGTCAGCTCTTTCCCCGGCGGGGAAGGGGCAGGGGAACCAGCAGGGCCATAACTTGCAGAAAATGATCTCTTCTGGGGCTGGTGGGTGCCCCTGTGCTGGAAAGGTTCTTGGCTTTGCTGGGTTGTCCCCCAGCCTGCAGCTCCCTTGTCAGCCAGGGTGGTGCCCCCTGTATCACTTGGGGAGAGCTCGGGTGCATCCCCCAAAGGGGTGAAGCCAACGCACGTAGGTCAACGTGCATCCAGTTTAGTAGCAAAGTGCCTGGAGTCGGTTCAATCGCTTTTTGAAGGTCATCCCAGTTTCAAGAGGAAGCATCTGCATTGGAAGCTCTTGGCTGCACTGGCATCTGCCCTGTAACTTCAGGGGGTGAATTTGCTGCCACCTCCTAGCGCAGATGACCCTCCGGAGCAGTGGCTTGCTCTGCCAGCTTTGAAGTGACCTTCAAAGCCAGTGCCAAGCAGGGAGACCACGGAGGTGTGATGGTGAGGAGATACCACTGCTTAGATCTCCCTAATTCCAGGTCAGGGCGTGAGGTGAGTAAGGAAAACCCCTGATCACCCAAAATGAGTTTCCACCCTGAATCCAAGGGTCTCTGAGACCTGCAGGGAAGAATGAGCTCATCCCTTGGGGCCGTGCAGGGGAGCGTTTGGAAAGAAAACTGTGGGAAGGTTTGACTAGTGTGGAATTTATGTGAATTTTCTGCTTTGCAGAATATCGAAGGTGTTGGGTGAGCCTCGGGGGGGTTGGCGGGCAGGTGCTCTGCGAGTGGAAGTGTTGGTGGTGGCTCTCACGCATCCAGCCGTGAGCGTGTCCCCTCGCTCCCGCTTGTCTCTGCAGAGATAGGAACTGCACCCCAGTGCAACGGGGGAGAGTCACTGGGCTGAGTCTGCTTTGGGTGCTTGAAGAACAAACCTTTTCTAGGAAAAATAACGCATGCAAATAATGGTTGTGTGCTGCGGGTTTGTTGGGATGTGGACGAGAGGTGTTTGTAACAGCAGCTTCAGAAAAAAAATTATCGAAACTGTATGTGTCAAATGGGGCCGAGGATGAAACTCACAGAGACCAATTTTATTGATTTTTCATCTTCGGTGCCTTAAAAAGCAAAAAAATGGGAGCGATGTTGAGTAGGTGGAAGATGTGGTAACGGCACTTCAGAAAAATCTCCTGATGAAAACTGGAAGAATACACCTGTAATCGTGGCAAACGTGTGTGCGCTGCCTTCTGCCTGCGCTGCCAGCAGCCGAACCCGTAATATTTAGATAAAGGCATTAGTGTGGTGTCCTGCTCTTCTGGTGAGGGGATTGTCTGGCACGTTGTTTTATATATATATACACACACGCACACATTAGCTGTTCATTACAGCTGCGTTAACATTGTTACACGAACCTTTTTTATTTCCTGCCATTTTTTTTTTTGCTGTGCAACTTCAGGATGCTGCGAGTGACGTCTCCTTTATGTGTGCGGTTGTGTGGAGAAAGAGGGAGGAAGGCGGCTGGTTGGAAAGGAGATGCTTGGGAAAGCGCCCTGGTCAGGGAGGGAGACCGGAGGAGCCGGGGGTAAGCGGGACTCCGACACGCATCTGGAGCGATGGAGGGGAGGCAGATGGAAAGAAAACACAGCGTAGGATCAAACGCACGAGTGTGTGCTGAGTGGTGCCCGTTCAAAACTTCTCCTTGTTTGGCAGGAGAGAGGTGAAGGGTGTTGACATGTTAAGTGGTCACAATTAGGCCTGGGAGTTAACACCTTATTAAGCGGCACTGGGGGCAGTTGGCACCTCCGCGCCGCTGTGTCTGCGGGCTCAGCCAAGACAAGAGCGTGGAGCAGCTCGTTCCCGGGCTTCGGGGCTGCACCGTTCATTTTGACGTCAATAAAACTCTCCTGGCTGCCGGGCAAGGCGGCAAACCCTGCTGCGGGCACAACTGGAGTCCTTCGGCAGTCAGAGGAGGCCGAGGGCTGCAGCCCAGCGCCGGCTTCAGCAGCGCCCGGTGCCCTCCCCGGCACGTCCTTCCCTCTGGCTGGCTTTGCCGCGGCACGATGGCAGGCGCTGCCTGGGCTCGAGTTTTCCCTCAGGGTTGCCAGCACCGTTCTCTGATGCAGAGGGCTCGGTCCTGTGCCCACCGAAAAGCTCCCAGGGGCTGGGACACAGGGACCTGGGTGGTGTGACCTTCCCTTACCCTGTGCGACTCCAGCGGGTAACGGAGCGCGTGTGTGCCAGGCACGTGCCTCGGCTTCTCTGTCCTCAGATATGACAAAGTTGATGTAGAAACATCCAGCATCAGAAAATATATATGGCGTGGGGCTCTTTTTCTCTTCTTGTGCCGTGTTTTCAGTTATTTGCAATCAAAGGGCTAGAAAATACGCTTAAAATTATTTTTTTTTAACAAATGGCTGGAACGTGAGCTTTAAGGGGTACGCCATATATCGTAAGGCCCATGGCACAACTGTGTGCGCTGGTGCGGCTGCCCGCAGTTGCTCTGCTCTTTATTTTGTGCGTTATTGTTTTGTGTAGTGTTAAATGTGTCGTGAGCCAAATGAACGATGGAGTGGAACCGCTTTGGGATGTCTGTCCTCCCACCCCGCTGCGACCGCTGCTCAGCCCAAGCAAAGGAACCGGCCACGTCTGAGGCTTTTTTTACATGTGTGATGGCAGCTTGGGAGCCCTTTCCTACAAAACTTGCCGGGAGCTGCCCCACAGCCGATCACCGTCCCCGGGCTTGCTATGGGGGTGAGAGCCTGGGGCAAGGGCTCATCCCCTCGCGACCGTACGGGGGAGAGCTGGACGGCAGCCCATGAACATGACTGCTGTGCTGTGCTTTTTACGGTGATTACTAGGGTGCGCGTCCCCAAGAGCCTTTTCCACATCTCAGCCCCTCTTCAAGTATTTGCCCGTTGGCTTTCAGTGGCCTCGTTTGTCCTGTTTCCTGATTCAGCCCATCGGGGTTTGATCTTTGCTATGAGAAATTCCCAACACGCTGCTGGACTTTGGTGGGTTGTTGCCCCATTCGGAGGGCGAAACGCTGGCCGGTACGAGGGATGGGGACAAGGACTTTAGATTGGATATTAGGAAAATTTTTTCACGGAAAGGGTTATCAAACATTGGAATAGGCTGCCCAGGGAGGGGGTGGATTCGCCATCCCTGGAGGTGTTTAAAAAAAGGGTAGACGTGGGATTGGGGACATGGTTTAGAAGTGGTTTTGTCAGATTAAGTTGGACTTGATGATCTTAAAGGTCCCTTCCAACCTCAGCAATTCTGTGATTCTGTGACTTCCTCAGCACAGACCCTTGATGTGAAGTGGGATGTGGCCTGTGGGCTGGGGATATTTGGGAGCTGGACCCTCTTCCCCAGCCCGGCCGCGCATCTGCTGAAGGGGCAGGGAGGGACATTGCGCCCTGTGAAGGGGTGGGGGATGCTGCAGGACACTGAGCTGGCGCTGCCGTCGCGGCACTGGAGGCCCTGGCTGTGCTGGGGGGAGCAGAGGTGGGGGACAGGGTCTGCAGGGCCAGAGGAGGAGGGGGTGGGATTCACGTCCCCGAGGCGAGAGTCCTGCCCTGTGTCACACGGGGACTCTGCCACTTGGACCTGTGTCTGGTGGGTCCTTGTGCAGAGCTGTGAGCACGTTGGCTGTCCCGACTTCCCCCCGTTCCTGCTGTGCCATGGAGGGGATGTGGAGGAGCGAGGGAGGTGTGTGATCTTTCCACGGTAACACAGATCGCAGTCGGTGGGGCCGTGGGGGATGCTGGAGCATCCCACCTCCAGCCGGGCATGGCACAGGAGGAGCTGTGCCTGCTGGGACACTCCAGGACACGGCAAGGAGGTGGGATTTTCCTGTGCTAGTGATGGCTGATGTTCCCAGAGGCAGCCGGGGAATGCTGATTTGGCTCCCAACGATGCTTCCAGCCCTGTTCCTTCCCGGTCCCCGCGGGTGAGTGGTGGCATGGCCTGGGGTTGGGGACAACCTGCTTGGCCAACCCATTGTGCTGGTCTGCTCCAGCCCCTGGTGACATCTCCACACCATCCTCTGCCCTTTCCCCCTTTTCCTCTCCCGCTTCCCTTGCTTGGGAAGGGGGTAGATTTGCCGACCTCCATGTGAGCCTGTGACCTCACCGCTGTCGCTGCTGCAAAGCAGCATGACGTCACAGCGCTGCAAATTTGGAGGAGGAGGAGCCTCCTGGCAGGCGTGAACACGCAGGAGGGGCGGACGCGCCGGCTGCAAGGGGAGGACCACTTGACTGAAGCGGAATGGAGCAACGTCAAAAACTGAGACGGCATTAAAGATAAACTGCTGTAAATGTAATGGTTTTCAATGTTTGCTTTTATGTGACAGCTGCTTTTAAAAGCTGGCAGCTCTCCAGGCGGCGAGAGCCGTGGGTTAGCAGAGCGGCTGGTCCTCCGGCAGCGCGGCGTGCCCTTCAGAGAGAGAGGCTCTGCAGTGTGGAGAAGATGCATTTTTGTGGTTCTTGTGGTTCCCTGTGTTTTTTGGGGGAAGGGAAGAGGCGACTGGAGCGCAGATCCACGGCTGGAGCGCCTGCACGCCGAGGCAGGCAACCGGCACCGGGAGGGTTTGCGCTGCTTGCGCCAGCGCGGTGCCCACAGCCTGCGTGCCGTGGGTGCTGCCGCCGGGGTCCCCAGGGGAGCCGGGGCGGTCGTACCCCCTCTCGCTGGCGCTGCCGTGGCTGCTGGCTGAAACAAAGGTGCTCAACCCTGATGCGATGTCACTCAGCTCCTGCGCTCGCTGTCAGCTGGCCGCCCCGCGAGCAATGGGGCAGGAGCGATGACCCTCCTCCTGCTCGCTGGGCCGAGGTGTGGAGCCCCGGGGTGGGGGTAGCCCAGGACATGGGGCTTTTGCTGTAGCCTGAGGTTTTCATGTCTGCTGCTTTGGCATGGGGCTGCATGAAGGCATCTTTTACCCTGACAGCAAACCCATGGTGACAGCTACCGCGAGGGGTAAGATTAAAACCAGATGCACCCCTCTTTCTCAAACGCTGGCTGAGCCAGAAACAGCCCTCGGGGGACGGATCGTCTGGGAAGGGCTTGGACGCGCTCCTTCGCCCGTGCTCGGCCTCTGAGCACGAAGGCGTAGTGTGACCCCAGGCAAGGCGGTGCCCTGCCGGCTGCCGGGCAGGAGCGGGCAGCCCACGGGGCCATCGCCCGACGGGCAGCGTCGCCTGGAGCTCGCGCGCGGCCCCGGCTAACTAGAAAAGACATCTTTAATTAGAAAAAGGCAGCGCGTAGTATGTGTGGCGCCTGCTTTTAAGGGGCTTTGCGTGTTGTCTTCGTTATGGGTGTGAGAATGCAGCTCACTCTCTTTTTCTTTTAGAACAAATTAAGGACACATTTTGCCCATCAGGAGATGAAATAAAATATGAGCGGGGAGCGAGCGTGCCTGGCGAGCTCCTTCAACAAGTCCAGCCTTGTGCCTTGCGCCTCCACCACCCTGGACCCCGCAGTGGGCAGGTGCTGCCGGGCTCCTGCCTCCCCTGCCCGCAGGCAGATTGTGTCCCCTGCCTGCTGTCGCGAGGGCCCCGCCGCCTCCCCGGCTCGCCTGCTTTGCTCCTGGACTGGGGTTGTGCCGACCAGCTGTGGGTGGGCAGGGGGACACACTGCAGTTTGGGGCTCCTGTAGGTTTGACCTGGGTGGAGATGTCCATGGCTGGAGCAGCCGGTGGAGCCTGAAGTCCTCAATGGAGCTTTGACGGGAGGCAAACGTGTCATGGCAGACCAAAGTCTGTAACGCTGTGGCATTCCCCTCCTCGGCACTGGCTGTAGGGATGAGCCCTCTGTGTGGGTACCTGCTTTTCCACCGCTGTTTTTTTTGGAGGGTGTTGGGGTTTTTTTTTTTTAATTTTCTTTTCCTGCTGCTGGGAAACAGCAGAGAAGCACTAACTTAGGGCCTGAGTGGAGGGTGAGGTGTGGTTTGAAGGAGGGTATAGAATCATAGAATGGTTTAGGTTGGAAGAGACCTTAATGATCTTCTAGTTGCACCCCCTCTGCCCTGGGCAGGGACACCCCCCACCAGCCCAGGTTGCTCCAAGCCCCGTCCAACCTGGCCTTGAACACCTCCAGGGATGGGGCAGCCACAGCTTCTCGGGGCAACCTGCGCCAGGGGCTCATCGCCCTCACAGGCAAGAATTTCTTCAAATATTTCATCTAAATCTCCCCTCTTCTGGTGTAAAACCGTTCCCCCTCGTCCTGTGGCTCCACCCTCGGATCCAGAGTCCCTCCCCAGCTCTCCTGGAGCCCCTTTAGGCACTGGAAGGGGCTCTGAGCTCTCCCCTTTTTCGCCTTCTCTTCTCCAGGCTGAACCCCCCCAACTCTCCCAGCCTGTCCTCCCAGCAGAGGGGCTCCAGCCCTCCCAGCATCTCTGTGGCCTCCTCTGGCGCCTCTCCAACAGGTCCATGTCCTTCTCGTGCTAAGGACTCCAAGGCTGGAGGCAGCACTGCAGGGGGGTCTCACGAGAGCGGAGCGGAGGGGCAGAATCCCCTCCCTCGCCCTGCTGGCCATTCCTTTATAGGGAATAAATCTGTTCCTATGAATGGTTTTGATGTCAGTGCTCTGTAGCGAATGGTTCTGTCTTGGTGCAGAGAACCGCCATCCCTGGCTCCGTGAAAGCCACCCCAGTTGGAACTGGGAGAGGCGTGTTCAGCGGCAGTGCCGTGCTGTGCTGTGCCATGGGGAGAGCGCTGCGGGGGATGTCCGGCTGCGGGAGCCCAGGCTGGGGACACTGGTCCGGCAAAACATCCTTGGGGCAGCCGTGAAGGGGCTCCGGCCCCTGGCACCACCATCCCGGTCCTTGTTCCCACCACAGAGCATCACAACTGTTGAAGCCTGAGAAAAAAAGCCCCGGTGCAGCCATCGCTCCCCCTTCAGTAATCCTCTCTGTGAGCTGGATTTAGGGATTCACTGGGGCATTAAACACAAATAACGAACGAGTGGGGTTTTGCACCAAATGGGGGGAGGAAAGCGAGTCTGGGAAAGGAGTTTCTGTGCGGTAACGTAACCATAGCTCGGAGGGGCCCACGTCTCTGCGGTGTGTGTCTCTCTCTGCGTGCCTCTATTTTCCTCTTAATACTCGTGGACCGCTGGCTTGTAACGTGACGACTTTTCAACGTCAATAATGGATTGAATAACAGGGTAAGAAACTGGGGGAAGTGTTAACTCTTTTCCCTAACTGCAGCTGTGATCCCGTGGCCGGGGCTGGGGAAGGTAAAAACCCCTCCCTGGAGGGGTCCCTTGTCCTAAAATTGCTCCCCGGGCAGCACACTGGGCACCTTGTCCCTCCCTGTCTGCCGGTCGGCTGTCCGGTGTCTGCAGGGTAGTGGTTTTCTCAGCAAACGGTTGAATTAACTGGGAGTTTATCGATGCAATCACATTGAACAAGACGGCATTGCTTGCTGTTGATATTTGGCACATCTCTAATGGCTTTTTTTTTCCTTCTCCCTTGTCCTGGGGCCTGAGGAGCAGCTTTTAGCACTTGCAGAATGGATGTTCCCCACCTGGGGAGTGCCTCTGCCTCTCACCTGTACCCACCCAGCTGGGACCACTTCCCGCATCAAACTGGTGTGTGCTCGCACCCTCTCCTTGTTGACATCTCTCTCTCACCAGGACAGTGGTTGCCTCTTTGCGGTTCCTTGGTGGTGAATGTAGTTTTTTCCCCGTCGTGGAGACTTCCCCGCTACGGCGCCAGCTCTCTGGTAGTGCTGAGGAAGGGCTGACACCAGCGAGCAGCAGTCCTTTGGTAAATTTGTAAGCACTAACACCAAGGAAAGCGCCGTTATAATCATTAAATTTGTGCTCTTCTAATTCAGACGGAGAATTTCAGCTTTAACCTTTGCAGCCGGGACCCTGGCGGGAGGGCGGCTCTGTGAGGATCGGTGCCATGAAGAGCAGCGGTACCAGGGTTTCCCCTGGGGTGCTAAAAGTCAAGTTTCATCACACTGCCCACCGTGCGCGGGTCTGACGGAGCTCCGCCATGGTGGGAGCACCGTGCCGAGGCACCGAGCTCGCCCTCCTGCTTCTGCCATCCCCAGAGCCCCTTGGCACGATGGCACCGACGTGCCCACTGAACGCGTCGCGCAGTGTGGGGAGAACTCAGCTCGGCACCATCCCCTTTGCTCTGCCCAAGCTGGTGCTTTGACACAATGGTTTCTGAATGGGGCTTGTGGCTTTTGGGCTCTGCTTTAGTCACCCACACGTCTTCCCAAGCCAGCTTGTATTTGATTTGAGATTTGCAAAGCGCGGCCCTCGCGCTGGGGCTGCTGTTGAGGAGAGGGAGCGAGAGAGCGGCTTGGTGGGTGTTGGGCAGCCAGACAGGTCTACCCTGTCCATCCATGGTGGGTGGGCCTCCTCGCTGCTCCTGCTGTCCCCCCCCGCCTTGGGGACAGGGCTCAGCACATCCCCTTGACCCAGTGTTTTGGAGAGTGAGCCTGTTTTCCAGTTCCTCCTACGCAGTTGCATTTCAGTGTGCCCCATGGCACAGTGGGATGGCACGGGATGGGGGATTCAGGCGTTTGGTGAGAGCAGAGAAGCTGTGTCTCCCTCCTGGCACCCCGTCCCATGGCCACATGCCCCACCGTGGGATGGTACTGATAGCGGTACCCTTTGTATAAATGCTGTGAGGCTGGTGGGAGGTGGGAGGTGGGGATGCGGCCAGCAGCGCTCAGCTGGGTGACACAAATGACACTCGCTCTGCAGCCTCGGGGCGCGATTTCCTCCTCCACGATTTCCCCATTTGCTGTGCTCGTGATCACCGCGCTGGGCATGGCTTCCAGTTCGTTTTCCATGTTCCTTGGAAAGTCCCACAGCTTTTGCGAACAGGTAATGCAAACACAACTGGCGTTATCGCTGGAGCGCCATCGTCTCTCCTCTTGCTGGCTGTTCTCGGGGAAGTTTCTAAAGCCCTATAAAGACGGAGGCCCCGGCTCCCCGCCGAGGTAAATCAGCGGTGCTTCTCCGGCTCCACTCGCAGCGGCACCGATTTATGTGCCAGGAGCAGACAGCCTGTTCCTACACGCTCGCCGTGTGCCCTGGCCCCACGGCGTCGCCCCACGGACCCCGCTCGCCGGGGTGCTGCTGTGGGGAGGGGGCTGCAGGGGACGTGGCTGGAAACAGTGTCAGGAGGCGACTGAGTTTAGCTGGTTTCCAGCCTGCATGACTTGGGCTAAGTACTGTGGGGGACCCCCTCCTCCTGTTTGGCCTCAAGGAGAGGAGGGAATGAAAAAAAAAAAAAAGGAAAATGTTGGTTTTGTTTTGGCTGGGGAGCTGGAGCCACAAGGAATGTTGGGTAAACCACAGCTCGGGTTACCCTCTTCCAGCGCACGGCGTGACGCTCCGGCTGGGTGGCAGAAGGGGCTTCTCTCTCCTCACTCCCCTCATACGGAGCTCAAAGCAAAGCCCATCCCGGGCCCACGGGACCCCTGTGGGAAGAGGGATTTCTGCTGAGAAGCGGCAGCCCACAGGCAGTGTGGAGGTATCAAGCGCGGCTGAGGGCTTGCTGGGAGTGGAAACCAGTACAGGTGGCATGGGGAGACCAGTGCTCTCCCCGCTGTCGGTTGTGAACCACTCCCTAAAATTGCCAAGGCTTCTTGGTTTTGAGGGATTTGCTTGTAGGCAAAGCCTCCCAAGGAAACTGGAGCTACAGGGGAGCATTCAGGTGGGAGGGAGATGTTCTCCAATGGACATGAGTGGGATCTGAACCTCCCGAAGAACGACCCTGGAGTCAGTGGTTCCTGGAGTGAGCTGATGGGTGCATTTTTGGGCACCCTGTGCCGAGCACCCTGGCCGTTGCTAGAGCTTGTACTAGTATGGGACCCTTCGAGATAGCGCAGGTGGGCACTGGTATCGCAGGGGATGGGGACTACACCTTTGTGTGTCATCCCTTGCGATACAGGGGACATCACCAGACCAAACGCTAGGGACCAGCTCCATGTAGGATCAGTGAAAGCTTACGCGGAGCCTCAGATATCCCACTGAGTCTTTTCTGCTGAAGAACCAGTATTTTTGGCATAGAACACAACAAGTAACCTTTTTTCTAGAGTGTGTACTAAATGTGAAGACAATGGGGACCGGGGTATGGGTGGAGCAGCAGTTTTCCTTGGTTAGGAGCCCTGTGCAATTGCGGTGCAGCCGAGGGGCTGTTTCAGTGGCGCAGAGGCAGAGGAGGACTTTGTACTGAACGCTGTAGGCTTTTTCCATCATGATAACCTTAATTCAGTGCAGGTCACCGATGGCACATCCCTGGTTATAAGGCCACAGAAGCTGTGCCACCCAGTGCAGTAGAAGCACCAAATCCTTCTCCTGATGTACAGGCACAGTGTGTGTCCATCCAGGTAGGCTGGAACGTGGCTGGGGATCTCGTGTTGCAAGTACAAGCTGTCTCATACACAGTACTTGGCTCTCTGGGGTGGGACACGTCGGGTGACACCAGGAACGCTCTGTGGGACAGCTCTATCACTGTGCAACGCATTGCCAGAGGGGGATAGGATCTTGTAGAGGGGAAAAAGACCTCATCTGCTGCTTCCCTGTTGCATGAGCGGGCAGGGGCAAGCAGGAGCGCAGGCAGGGTCCCAGGAAGGTCTCCGGAGCTGTGGGATGTGTCACCTGCCCTGGGAATGCCTGTCCCCCCCTGCCCCTTGGACGCTGCTGAGAGCTTTCGGAGGATGACAGCAAGAACCTGAATGCCCCTTTTCAGCAACGGAGAAGCGAATCATGTTATTCTTTGGTCTCCAAAGCCACCAACTTCAGAGGGGACAGCGGGAGAGGAAGGAAGGAAGACCTGAAACTGGAGCAGGAAGTTCCAGAAACGCGAGAGCAGCCTTCGTCCCGATGTGCTGAGCCTCTCCCCTCCTCTCCTAACGCTTTTGGCTGAGGACGCAGTGGTGTTAAATCTTAACTGCAAGCTCTGTCGGAGTTTATATCTTCCCACCTAGTAATAAATCCAGCCATGGCAGTTCCTGAGCTCCTGATGTGGATCTTCTGAGTTTACCGTATCCTCTCGCGGTTGGTTTTGTTGGGTCTATTCTGACTCTTCATCACTGCAAGGACCCCCCGGGTCTGTTCGGTGACAGGCATGTCCCCCTGTGCGGCTGGCTTAAGGTGCAGAGCAGGTTCAAAGCATTGTGAGCTCCTGGGCATCGCAGAGGACCCGGCGTGCGCATCCTGCGGGTTTTGTAGGCTCCGTAGATACCACGCCTGAGCCACGTCCCCACGGTGGGACAGGGGACGCAGCCTCCCGCAGCGCCAACCGTCAGCGTGCCAGACACGGGGCGGCAGCTGGAGGCGGCCTGCCGGGGAGACAGCGAGGCGGCAGGGCTTAGCGCCGGGAGCCGGGGCTCAACCTCTGCCGAGCGCTGGGAGGGGAACGCCGTGCCTGGGGGCCACGGGACGTGCTTTGGGATTTTTCCCTATGGGGAGAAGTGGGATTTAGACATAAACCATTCAGCACAAGGGTTTTCTGGGTGGAGGAGGCAGCGGTGAGATTCGCAGTGCCCAGGCTGGAGCTAAAGGGCTGCGCGGTCACCGAGGTTCGGTGTGGCAGGGTGACGCTGCGGGCAGCTGCCCATCTGCCAGCATTGCTGCGTGTCAGCTCCGGCAGAGAGGTGGCGTAAGCTGACCTGCGGCTCCGGAGCGGGCTGATGCCTCGCAGCGTTTCTTGCTGATTCAAGGGCAGGCAGGTGGGGATGACTTGACGGGCTGGAAGTTCTGATAAAGACAGCATGGTCTCCAGCCCGGCGGATTAGGCTGGGGCTGGACATGCTCTGTGTGAGCGCTCCCAAGCATGCGCCTTTCCCAGTATTTCCCATGGCCGGAGCTACTGTTGAGTGACTGTGGAATTAAAGTATCGTTTGCAATTTTCTACATTCCAGAGTGGTGTCAGGTTTTGGCGGAGGGCAGGCTCCGTGGGTGCCTGTGTGCTTCACTTGGCCGACAAGTCCCCAAATATCTTGGAGGCCACGCACGTCGCTGTCGTCCTTGCAAACTCCTGCTCTGACGGGGAAGCGTAGAAGAGCCAAACTGTGGGCAACTGGCCCCTCGACTGGTTGGCTGGACAACCAGTTGCCCCCAGTCTAAAACTTATTTCCAAAACAAAAATGTCACCCCAGCAACATACCTTCATTTTCCCAAGCTTTTGAATGATGGGAAGATCGGAATCTGAATAAACCCAACTGCCCGTGGTTTTAGACATCTCGTACTCCCCCAGCATCAGGCGGGTGGTTGTCTCCAGAAAGGCTGGCCACAAAACATAACCGAAATCCCAGTCTAAACCCCAGTTAACTCCAGCAAAAAGAAAGAAGGAAGTTGTTGTTTCGCAGCAGCCGATCCATCTGCCCCTTGTGGGGCTGGGGCCGGCTACAAGAAGCCAGCGGTGCTGTGGCTTTGGGTGCCTGCCTCCGTCTGCGCGGCAGGGTTAAACAAATATCACCGCTGGATTTATATAGCAGTGGAGGATCTCAAAGCGGTTCGCAGGCTGTAATGAATTAAGCCTCGCTATGTTGCTGTGGTTGGGTCGGGATGTCATTCCCAGTCTGGTTTTCTTTTGCAATGGAGGAAACTGAGGCATGGAGACATGAGGGGTGGGATTTGTCTGCACAAATAGAGACATGGCGATGAAGACGTACATGTCTGGGCTGGGTGTCTGAACTCCCTTCGTTAGATGATGGAGAGAAATGGGCATCACCAGAGTGGTGGTGTCTTGTGTGAATGGGTGTGTAAAACAGAGGAGAGGAATGGTGTCTTTGGAGGTACCCCCATCTTGCCATTGCCTGGAGCAGATGCCTCTGTTGCAGACAGGGAAAGGAAGATGTCAATCCTGTGCCTGGCAGTATGTCTCAAGTGACATAAGAAATCTGCAGCAGTAATGGAAGTGGAATTTGGCTCTGTCATGAGCCTTGTTTGTATTTTAGTCCTCTTCCTCGGCAGAGAGCTTGGCTGGCCTCACCTCAGCTTTGGGCCAAGGAGTGTTCTTGCTGTAATGGAAGTAAACCCGCACAGGGATCTCCATGGGGGTTGCTTCAGCCCATCTCCATGTCCTAATCCCAATGTCCATGATGCTCGCCTGGGCCCTTTTCACATGTTCAGCTGGGTAGCGTTCTCCTGGCAACACTTGAACTCAATAGGACATGGCCTGGAGCCTCAGCTGAAGATGCACATGGGACCTTATTTCTGTTGGTGTAAAAGGTGCTCCTTCATCCTTTTGAAGAGTTGATCAAAAGTGAGATTAAATTACTTTAAGGTGAGGAAATGTTCCCGACTGAACACGAGGGGAGAAGGCCATCACGGTCCAGTAAAGGTGAATGTGTAGGGAGCAGGTGTCTCTCCTCTGCTGGACGAGGGAGGCATCTCTAGAGGCCTCCTCCTGATTCTTCACATCCACTGACTTCTCCCGAGTGAGACAGGACAGATCAAGTGTTGAGCTCCTTCCATGGCATTGTGGGGCAGTAGTCAACGTTCCAGCAAGGTCTCCAAGGCTGATTTGGAGATCGAGACATCCTTAATCACCATATTCCTCAGACAGACACCTCTGCTATTTACTTAATGGGCTGCATGGCTTTGAAGCGACTCAGATGGTATCTCCTATGGACTATTTCCCAGTGTGGTGTGGCTAGTTCAGGGGAGGGACGTTGTGAAGAGTAAGTGGGCAGTTTGTGTATTTGTATATATACATATACATACACAGCAGCGCTTGGAGAAGGAAGTAAAGACCAACTGGACTTTCCTCCTGGTGCTCAGATCTGAGAGGTGAGAAAGGTTCTTTGGTGATGTGGTTATTCCACCAGCGTCCTCCCAAGAGATCCTTCTCATTCACATCCTCTCACAGAATCCCAGACTGGTGTGGGTCGGAAGGGCCCTCTGGAGCTCCCCCAGTCCCACCCCTGCCAGAGCAGGGGCACCTCCAGCAGTGGCACAGGACGGCGTCCAGGCGGGTTTGGGATGGCTCCAGAGGGGGAGACTCCCCCACCTCTCTGGGCAGCCTGTGCCACTGCTCTGCCGCCCTCACAGCAGGCACCCTCCCTTGAAGGATTTATAAGCATTGATAAGATCCCCCCTCATTCTTCTCTTCTCCAGACTAAAGAGACCCAAGTCCCTCAGCCTTTCCTTGTATGAGAGATGTTCTAATCCCCTCATCATCTTTGTAGCCCTTTGCTGGACCCTCTCCAGCAGATCCCTGTCTTTCTTGAACTGGGGAGCCCCAAACTGGACGCAGTACTCCAGATGCGGCCTCACCAGGGCAGAGTAGAGGGGGAGGATGACCTCCCTTGACCTGCTGGCCACACTCTTCTTGATGCACCCCAGGATGCTATTGGCCTTCTTGGCCACGAGGACACATTGCTGGCTCATGGTCATCCTGTTGTCCACCAGGACTGCCAGGTCCCTTTCCACAAAGGAGCATTGGAGCATCTGTCTCCTTGGAGCATCTGTGGAGGCAGTCACTAACTAGCCTGCCCGTGAGGCAGAGAGGCAGCTGCCCAGGTCTTCTCAGAAACCTGTCCCTCTGGTTAAGGTACTTGGACTCCCAAGGTCTCTTTTGTTTTCTGAAGCACTGGATAACATAGAAGTTTCCCTCCAAAGATGCCTGCTCAGTGTAGATGCTTAGAAACGTCCCTCATGCATAGCACAGTGCCTTGTCAGACGCTGGGAATGTTTTCTTATCCCTTTGGTATGTCATTCATGGCGGGATGATGATTTACTCTTGGGACATGACTTTGGGGTAGAGCTTTGGTTATCTCCAGCTCCAGCCAGCCGCCCAGCTGGGGTGAGCAGCTCCGTTGTGACGCTTCCTCAGTGCATCTCATTAGAGCACCGCAAAACCAAGGTCTGACACGCCAGGGTTCCTCTGAGCGAAGCAGATGAGCTCATAACACGGTTGCCACTGGGTTTGCCCGGTGCTGAGCACACGTTCCAGACCCTTGACTCATTTCCCAGGATTGAAGCGTGCAGCCCACTGTCTAACCCCGATTTCACCAGCGTGCCTGAGGTTAGGAGGGGAACAATAGAAGGAAAGGACCCTCTGGATTTCCTCTCGTGATATTTTTCTCTGCATTTCATATTCATTCTCACTGGTTCTATTTTTAAATTGTTTTCTTGTGCAATCTGTGTGGGTATGTGCTGCTATATTTATTACTTTGCTAGTATCAGATTTTGCTTTCAAGGGCTTTCAAAACAAAAACAATAAAAATCAAATCCTCTTGCAGAAGGTCACTGAGGTGGAATGGCTTTTTCCCAATTGCTGACACGCTTTGGACTTCTCCCTGCTCTCCGTTCAAGCTTATTTCTCCCCTGCCAAGAGGCCCTTTTCCTCTGTCAGCTGTCCCTGTGCCCAGTGATGAAGATGACGCATGGTGCGTGGTGCTCCGGGCACTTGGCTGTGGGCTTCTAGGACTGAGCGGCTGGGTGACTTCAATTTTGCTTGTCATGGAAGGCATGGAGGGTGCTGGTGTGGAGCAGTGCCAGAAGGATCCATCCCTAGTCTGCTGCTCTTGCAGGACTTGTGCTTGCGGTCTGCTTGACCTTGGGAATTCATTGGTCCCTTAACCTGAAAATGTCTCCTGGTTTTTAACATCAAGGTTTGGGACCATCACGGCAAATCCATCTCCAGCTTCTTCCAGACACTGTTGAATTCTGCTGGAGAAGCTGGTCTGTGCGATGACCCGCACTGGCCGGCGAGCCCACACAGATAGGAAGCTGTTCACAATCCCAACTGGAATTGTCCCATCAGGAGTCCCCAAGCCCACTGCTCCAAAGCTTCTGCGTCGAAGCTGGGCCAGAGCCAACCTGGACAGGTCCTGGTGATGTCCTG
>NW_009648642.1:320968-326659 GCF_000708025.1 Charadrius vociferus
TGGTGGCCACATCTCTGAGCGCAGGAGCGCAGCGGTCCCGGCTCCCTGTACAGCTGGGCAAGCTGCCTGGCAGTGTCCGGCCGGCGCTGTGGAAGCAGCTCTGCTGTATACAGAATTTGCCAAAGCTGGGTTACGTAGGAACTGAGGCTCCCACTGCTCTGTTTTATTTTTATTAGCCAAACTATTTAGCCAGCAGAATTGTTTGCAGAAGCAAAGCACTTTGGTCCCCAAATCGTCGAGCTTCCGGTTTCCATCCGCTCTCAGTAGGACAGCAATCATGTGCTAAAGCCCAATTAATCATTAGGAAGATATTTGAGGTTTAGCAGCTGTGTTATAAGATACAGTTTTTACTGGTTTCGACCTCAGTTAAATATGTTTTTAATAGTGGATGGTATTTAATTAAACATAAAATAACAGAGACTTATTAAATCTAGGGAGACCTTTCTTAGTGATGGATATTGAATGTTAAGTAAATACCAGTTGGTCATTAGAAGCATATTCAGTGTGGTTTCACAGCTACGTAATAGGCAGGTATCTTATTACCCATCTACCCAGTTTCAATGAATACGCTCTTAATAATCAATTGCCATTCATTTAATATATAATAATAACTGTCCTATTAGAGCTGAATTAGATCCTTGTAGGAGAAAGTGGGGGCAACCTGGTGCTCGCCAGTTTTTTGAGTGCTTTTTGTTTTGTTTCGAGTAGATGGTTCTTTGAGATTACCTAGGGTCGCTGAAGATTGGATGACACCAGGTTGCATGATGGACAAGTAGGCTTCGCATCGTGTTCGCGTTGGGACCTGCCCAGAGCCACCACCGCCACCGCGGTCAGCTGGGAGAGGGGTGCAGGGTGACGAAGGGGAGTTGCTGGCAGCGCTCAGGGCTGAGCAGAGGCGGCTCTGACCGTCCATCTGGGATGCAGGGAGCTGGCAGAGCTGCCCTGGAGGCGCCGCGCGGCGGGGTTGATGGTTGTGGGATGACGCCATGAGTCACAGAGTGTCCTTTGAGAGCTTCTTGGTCTTTCTCTCGGGCAGAAATAGATTATGCAGGACTGCAAGGGAGGAGCTGAGGCACTGCCGCGGGGAGATGCTTTCTTATTCAGGAGGCATGAACCTGCAGAACTCGCTGCCACGCAGTATCTTCAAAGCCAATTCATTAGCTGGTGTCAAAGGAGGATGAGACTCGTTTGTGGATGATACAATCAGAAAGAGTCGCTTAGGGCTTCCAGGGTACATTCACGGCCGTGTTTAAGGACAGGCCAGCAGCTGACCCCGTTTCCCAAGCTGTTTCTCATCTCTCTGCTCCATGAAGTCAGGTTCTGGTTCCTCTGTTTCTCGAAGTTTCTGTAGCCTTGTCCTATGTATCAGCTAAATACTTTCCAGGTCACAACGCGTGTAGATTGTTGGTGAACGAACACCCTAAGAGGACTTGAGACGCTCCATCCCAACCGTAAAAAGCAGGTTGCGGCAGCAGTTTGAGTGCAGGAGCCTTTTGTTTTATTTTGAGGTGAGGTATGATTTATTTTGCAAGGTCTAACGTGTAGTTGCTCTTTGCGTTGGTGACGCTTTAGCGGGTGGCAGGAGCTGTTTTGGGGTGGGAAATGGGGGCTGACACCCTTGGGAAGAGCAGGCACGGCTTTCTGCTTACGGGGGAGTGATGGAACAATGTGGCTGCTGGAGGTTTTGGCCCTTGACAAGGGGCACGGTCCCCTGCCTTGAGACAGAACTTGTTCTGGGAGTTACTGTTTTCCTCCTCCTCAGCCTTCAAAATACCATTTTGGATTTTGGGAACAAGCAATAGACCCAGGCTGTGGATTTGGGGGCAGCGGGGAAGGCATGGGCTTGCGTGTGTGCAGCACGTGTGGCCCAGCCGGAGCAAGAGGTACAACCCGAGCGTGTCATCCAATTAAGGTTGTACATCTAAAAGGATAAATACAGAGGTGGCAGCTTTTAAACAGAAAGAAAAGCGATGCTGCAAAGTGTGTTGCCCGTGCCGCAGGCAGCGAGCCTGCCCGGGATGGGGGTTTGAGGGGTTGGTTTCTGGTGGGGGGCATCGCTGCAGAGGGGAAAGCTGGAGCACAGAGCAATTCTTTTCTGGGACTCTGTGGGTATCCCTATTAGCTTTCTTACAGTAGCACTTCTTTTTATAATTTCTCAGTGCTGCCGCGTTTCACAGGCCATAACTTTTAATTTCTCTCCTTGTTAACCTGCACAGCGGTACTGACTCAGTGCTGGAACAATCCGTGAGGCAGTGAGGAGCAGCAGTGATTCATGCTGCCTGCTGCATGGGATGAGCCCGTCTTCTCTGCTCGCTTATTAATTTCTTGTAGTGCGTGAGTCAGGCTGTCCTCGCCCCCGGGCAGGAAAGCAGCCGTGGTGAGTTTTAAAGGGGGAGCGGGAAGGGGGCCACGGGGTGGCTGGCAAGTAGGGGCTTCTGCGCTGGTGGCCACCCTGCTCCCCAGGTGCTGCCAGCTCTGTGTGTGCTGAGGGGACATCACCGTGCCGGCACCTATCACATCTCCTGCCGGATCCTGCGTAACAGCGGTCCTAACGATCCTTTGGCTTGCCAGCATGGGGTCTCGCTGCCTTCCCAAGGGTTCTGCTGGGCACGGGGGTGAAGGTTGCCAGCTGGGCTGGTGGCCAAGCCAGCTGTATACAACGCGTGCTCTCTTGCTGCTCGGTCACAAGTTTGGAGGCACAGAGAGCTGCTGTGGCCAGCTTGCCCTGCACATCTCCCTTGGCACGTGGCACGAGGCTGGGAGCCCCTTTCCCCACCCCTGGACCTGTCCACCGGCCTGCGGGCACGTCCTGACACCCGTCTCCTTGGCCAGCGCTTGCACCCATGTTACCCGTGTGCTTCGTGGTATGGCAGAAGCTACGGGAGCAGTAAGACAGAACTGAGCCCAAGCAGATTCATCACATGCGCAGCAGTGATGACAGAGTGGGCAAAAACTGCTCACCAGCCTCGTGTCCCAGCAGGGTCTGAGCCTGGATTGCTGCAGCGTACCTGACCCCCAGGATCGGCCCCAGGACAGCCCCAATTACAACTTTGCCAATTAACAGTGGCGACGGACCCCTGAAAGCAGCGGGGCTCCAGCTTTGCAGGAGGTAAAGCGTGAGGGCAAAGGTGGGGGAGCGCTCCGGGCTGCGCTGTGCCCAGGCAGGCAGAGAAGGAGCCCACTGGGTTGCTAGAAATGTATCTGGGATTGTGGAGACAGGAAAAGCCAAAGCTTCCCCAAACTTGCAGGCGTGAGAATGGTAAGAGGAGTGGTGGGAGAGCAGCTTTGGAAGTCCTGGTTAGCTTGGATGGAACTGCCCAAGCTGCATCTGTTCTGATCCCGGAGGATGCATGTTGAAACAAACCCCATGCTACCTGTGTTGGGCCAGGAGCCACTGCTCTGGGCATCCCGGCTGCCTTCGGGGCCATCAGAAGGATGGGGACGTTGTGGGTGCTGTGGGGATGGCCGTGGCAAGACTGTTGAGGTGGACCAGCTCCCAGTCTGAGCCGAATCGTGGTGGTGCGGGTGGGCACCTTGCCACTCCTGCCCTGGCCAGCCTCCCCCAGGGGGTCCTTGGGCCGTTTGAACTGTGGCTCCTGAGCAGCGTTGGTGGTGCCCGTCTGGGGGATTTGGCATCTTCCCGAGCTTTGGCAGCGTTGCAAGGGGAGATGCAAGCGATGGCATCAAGACGAGTTTCTCCCATCTGGCTGTCACTGCTGTGGCAGAGAAATCTCTTCCAGGAGGACTTCCCAGAAGTTGTGGTGTTTGTCTCTGATGTCAGGGTCCTGTGCAGAACCTGGGAGGATGCGGGTCTATTCTGGACTCTCCCTGCCTGAAACGAGGGCAAATTGATTCCCTTTTGTGGGCCAGGAACTGCTTGATCACCAGCTTGTCCATACAGCCAAGACATCTCCTTTGTTCAGAGTCACCCTGGCTGTCGAGTCACCCTCCCTCATTCAGAGGCAGCTTGGCATCACCGTGCCCAGGCAAGGGGCGTCACGGCCCGACCCCGTGGGGGTTCGCTCCATCTTCCTCCAATTTTGTTCTCTGCTCTCCGCAAACAGCCCTGAGTCTCCCCAGCCGCCTTGGCAGGCGTCCCCGCGCGTCCTCCGCCCCTGGCCAAGCCAGCCATAAAACCCTCTAATCCGAACAGGCTGGGGCAGAGCAGCACCGCTGCCATCGGGACAACTCTCCGTGTGTGGTTTCCATTTATTGCAGATTTATTTCCTCTGGGTCGCTGGCTCTGTTGTTGCTCGCTCCTTGGCTCTACTTCTTGGGAGCATCCAGCATTTACCTTCCCGCAGAAAGGGGCTTTGGGGGACTGTAACTTCATTGTACGTGTCAATTAGGAAAACACCCTCAGGAATTTCCTTTCTGATGCTGCCTGGCTCTACAATAACCTCTGTCTCCGTGTCTGCCGGCTCTCCAGAGCCCGTCCCGTCAACGCAAACCGAAAGGGAGCAGGCTGAGCTCCGCCGACTCGTCCAGCTTCTGTTCCAGCTCCCTCTGAGCGCGGAGCCCCATCTCGTTTCCACTTCTCCTGCGCTTCTCGCTCCCTCGCCGGGCGCTGGAGTTTGGAGTTGTTTTGGAAACCGCTGCAACTCCGGCATGACGTCACCATGATTTTGTAGTATCTCTGTCTCCATCCTAGTTAGGCGCTTCCTGCTCTCTGGCTCTCGCTCTGGCTCGCCTGGTGTGTCTGCGCTCTTTCTTCTCCTCCGCAATTCCCCAGGGATTTCTTTTCAACTTTTTTTTTTTTTTTTCTTCCTGCATCTCTTGCACAGCAGCTTCTTCTTCCCTATTTCTTTTTTTCTCGAGTTTCTTCTTCTCCCCTCCTCTCCAAAGATGCCCCTTTTTGCCCCCAAACTGGCTTTCCCAATTCATTTCTGCAGGAGGTGGCCAGGCCCGTTCTGCTGCTGCCAGGAATCCCGAGGTGCCGGGATGCCCCCGGCTGGCCGGCTCCTACGGGCAGGGGACAGGCAGAGGTGCGGGTGACCCCCCTGCCACAGCAGTGCCACCGTGGCTGTGTGCGTGGCTGCCAGGCAGTGACAGTCAGGCAGGGTCCGGTCTGCAGCGGGTAAAACACCCACTCTTCCCTCTCCTCCACGAGCTCAGCTTTTCTTGCACAGCCGTTCTTTTGCCCTCTGTCAAGCCCTCTGTCCCCACATCCCCTCCTTGTGCTCTGACGTCCCTGTCCTCACCCCTCCTGCCCTGGCAGCACCCGTCCCGCTCCCCCCGTGAGCAGCCACATCCCCGTGCCAGCCCCGGGCTCCCATGCCACCCTGGGACCAGCCTGTGACAACCACCACTGCCGTCTCCTGCCCAGGCTTGGGGAAGAGCATATGCAAGGTTTCATCATGACTCTCTAGTGAGCGTTTACTGAGCGTCAACCAAATAGGATTTATTTCTTTAATTTCTTCCCTCGCAACAGCTTAAAGTGCTGCTGGATTGCCAGCAGCCCTCCCCCTGGGTCTGCTGAAGGCACGACTTGCCTTCCTCCTGCTGCCCGTGCATCCTGAGCCTCAGCCACAGCGGTATGGTGCCGTGCTTCCTGCAGGAGCCGCCCTAGAAACCGTGCTTTTAACCAAAACGTACAAATATATACGTCGGGGCAATCCCAAGCACAAATCCAGGCTGGGTGGGGAATGGCTGGATTGCAGCCCTGAGGAGAAGGACCTGGGGGTGCTGGTT
>NW_009648642.1:327204-359899 GCF_000708025.1 Charadrius vociferus
CAGTGGTGTGGGTGGTTCCCCTGCCTATGGCAGGGGGGTGGAACTCGATGATCTTCAAGGTCCCTTCCAACCTAAACCATTCTATGATATGTATATATGTGTGTGTGTGTGTGTGTATGTGACCTAGCAGGGCGCTGTGGGCGCTGGGTGCTGCCGTACCCACCTGTGCTGCGGGGGGTGCGGGGGGAAGCTGAGGCCCATGGTACGAGCGCCAGGAGGGCCGTGCAATCACCCCACTGTTGCGAGACAGACTATTAGTGTTCTGTCCTTGGCTGTGCCCCTGCCTTGCCTGGTCATTTAATCCCCTGAGAATCTTTTTAATGTTACTTGGATTAAAATTGGTTTCGGGCAGTGGTTGTCCCTTAACGTATGAATACGCGGTGCCCCAGCAAAGATCATAGAATCATAGAATGGTTTGGGTTGGAAAGGACCTTGAAGATCATCGAGGCTTTAATGCAACCTCCTGTGAAGGTTTTGGCTCTTGCTGGGGTGAAATGGGGTCTGGATGCAGGAGCTCCTTTATCTCAGTTCAGTTGGTTCTTCCTCTGGCTTTCATCTTGTCACCCTGCACAAAGTTGTAGGTGCGTATTTATTTCAAAGCGACTCTGTCCGTCAGCAGGTGGTCAACCTGTGGTCAGCGATATTTGCGTGCTTTTCACTTTGCGCCGGACCAGAGGCTCCTGCACCCTCCCCGCGGTGCCCAGAGTCTGTCTGCCTCCTGTCCCCAGCGTAAACTGGCAGGACAGCAGCGAGGGACCTGGGTAACTCCTCGCAGCAGTGCTGCTGCTGCCTCCAAGCGGATGGGCATACTGGAGTTACTGGCCGCCCTGCTCGGCGGGTGGTTTGTGAGGGCTTTTATGGGACTGGTGGTGGGAGCTGGGAAACACGGGACTCTGTTTAGGGCACAAAGCCTTCCTCAGGTCGGAGGGTGCAGACAGAGCAGAGGATAGTTGTGGTGAGTTTGCACTGAGATTTAATCCACTGGTACTGCTGGGCAGGACTGGGAGTCGCAGTGGGGTTAAGGCAAGGGGAGGGGTGGTGAGTTCGTTAGCTCCTGTGGGACCGGGGGAACAAGGTAAAAATGTCACTTATTGCTTGTGGAACAGGGAGAAGTTTGTGGGGAGAGGAGCTGTAAACTTCTCATACCTTATAAAAGCAGTTTCTATCACGACTGTGGTTTTTGTTGGCGCTGGAGCTGTGAATTCCAAACTTTGCCCTTTGGATGGGGTTTCTGGGCTTTGGTGGCAATCAAACCCGAGAGGTGAGAGGTGGAGTGAGTGCTTCGTGAGAGCTGCAGTGCTGCTGTCCCCGCTGGCATCAAAGGCGTCCCCCACTGCCATCATCCCACTGGGCTGTGCCTCTTTTGGGATGCGGCTGTACCCCAAGCTCGGGTGCCCGAGGCTTCTCCTGTTCTACCGTGCCCTGCGCTGCCCCTCCCAGTGCGCCCACATCGTGCCACCGCGGGGTCCTGGGGGAATACCCGTACCCTTGTTTTTCTGGGACAGGTTGAGGTGATTTTGCTGCTCTCTGCCTGGTTGTTTCAGATCGCCGCGCTGCCGGTGCGTGTGGGATGCGCTTCTCCAGGCAGGAGAAAGCCGGGGTAGATAAACCTGCCTTGGAACAGAGACATTCCCATGGAAGTTGCCTCCAGGTTTGTCATTGCCGCTTACCCTGGGACAGCCGCGGAGGCCTCTAATTGTGGGGAGAGGCCGCAGGTGGCTCGATGGCAATCTAGGGACAGGCTGCTGCCCTCCCGGCAGGGAGAGCCCGGCCGCCCAGGGAGGGAGGGGAGGAGGAGGAGGAGGAAGAGGAGAAGGAAGAAGAGGAGGAGGAGAAGAAAGAAGCAAGGGCCCCTGTGCACCTCTGAGTGTTACGGAGATGGTGAGTGATTTAATACCAGATCCAGGGGGGTACCAAAGAGATTAGCTGGGAGAAAGCTAAAATGAATCAAAGCAGCTATTTTTTTTCCTGTGGTTCATGAAGACCCCGTGGAGCTGGCTGTGATGAAGGCCAGGAGGGCAAATGGGCTCAGTGAGCAGCCTGGGGGGCTGCTGGCCTCTGAGGTGTGGAGGTGACCAGTGCCCAGACCCCTGCGCGTGGGAGGATGTGCCGGAGAAGGGACCGTGCCAGAGGAGAGACCACTCCAGTGGGCATCGTGGCAGCTGGCCGTGAGCGGTCGTGGCTCCCCACTCCGAGGGCTAGTGGTGGGCTAGTGGTTTGGTCCACTCCGAGGACTAGGTGGGCTAGTGGTTTGGCCCAATATGTAACGCACGTTTTGAAGGGTTCCCCATGCCTGCTGATCCGGGGGTGGGCAGGAGCCGGCGGGATGGGGTGAGTGTGAGGCCACGGGCAGGAGCCGCAGGGTGGGGACCAGGGAGTAGGTGCGACAAGGAAGGCCCGTGGGTGGTGGGAGGAGGAGCGGCGGAGCCCTTCCCAGCCTTAAAAACCCCGGCAGCTTTTCGAGAGGTGCATTTTGCAGGCGGCATGTGTCACCCGCCACCGGAGCGTCCGCTGTGTTTCGGCACAGTCCTTCCAGTATGCATCACCTGCCACGGGAGGATGCCCTGCGTGAATGTAAGAGTTGGGTTTTTGTGTGCTTATCACCTTGCGTGCGGATGCCGGGCTTGGCTGCCCTCCCTCGCAGCAGCCCCGCTCTTGGCTGAAGTTGGCAGGAGTTTTGCTGGAGTCCGGGTGGAGTTAATCACCATCACCTTTCTCCCTGGTCTCCACGTCTGCGGGGGTACAAGGACCAGCACCACGCTGTCCCTCAAGTGACAGTACGCTGCCATGAAGGTCCTCCGAACCGGGGCTGGGATCTCTCTGGGCACTTCCATCACCCCACCGCCCCAAAGGGATTTCTTAAGCTTGTTTGATTATGCATTAAAACTGGGCCAGAGGTCCCGAATGATGGAGGAGAAGTGATCGGAGGGGGTTTCAAAAGGGGTCAGGCAACAGCAGGGTGTACTGGGTGTCTTGTGTTGGGCGGCGGAGGGGAGTTTGATTTCTGGCTCTGCAGCGTGGCACCTCATCAGAGCTTATTTTCAAGGTTTGCAGGAGAGGGATGCTGGAGCTGAGAGGCTCTACAGAGCCCCAGGTCTGAGAAGCAGCATTATATTTTTATAAAGTAACATGAGGGTATTACATCGTCTGTGTTCTTTGCAAGGATTTACCGAGGCTGTATCATGGCTTAGACATATGTTTTTGCTTTTAGTTTCCTGAAACTGGTGTTTCAGATGAAGTTGGATGCAATCGCTGTGGCGGTACATTTGTTTAGAGCTCTGCTGTGCAGTGTTTTCCCAGGTTGACGGGGTGAAATCTCCTCTGCCTGCAGGCAGCAGATGTGCGGCAGTGGTTTGGGGCACCCAGGGCACCCAGGGCTGGGGGTGCCTCCCCCTGCATCCGCTGGACACAGCTGCCACCCTCTTGGCATTTCGTGGCACCTTACGTGGTGTTGCGCATGAGTCCTGCCTGGCTCTGAGCCTGGTCCTTGAAAATGCCATTTTCTGGAGGCCCAGAAAGGAGAAAACAAATAAAAATGCTGCTGCTGTGATAGCTGTCGGTGGTATCCCCCACCCTGCGTGTGCATGCTGGGCTCACTGGGCTCTGCGGCAGTGTGTCGGGCTGCTGCCCCATCGCTTGGGCGTGCTGGTCCCCGGCCACGGAGGTGCTACCCCGTCCCTGCTGCACATGGGGACTGCGCGAGAGTCGCAGGTATTTGGGCAGTATATCCAATTTCAAAGAAATTTGGAAGCACTTCCAACCACCGAAGGGTTCACCCATTTTCGTTTCTTGGTCTCACATCTCTGGGTAAAGCTCATGCGTGCCATTATGTTGCATCCAGAAAGGGGCGGAAGGTGGGTGCTCCCTCGTGTGCGCTCTTTTAGTCTCTGTGCTGACAGCAGTAATGCCAATGAAACAAATTTTTGTTTTCCGTGTTCATTTGATCCGCTGCAATAACAGCATGTGGAGCTCGTACAGCCTTCCACCTCCCCGGAGCGCTGCGTGAGCATGACGTGTGTCTTCTTGCAACCAGTAAATAGCATTTGGGGAGTGAAAAGAAAAACAGCAAGGTTAGTTTGTTATTCTTTGTGATATATGAAGGAGCTGTCAGCTCCATCCTGAAATCATGAATCCCCGGGTATTCCTGGGACAGGGCGAAGGAATGCATCCTGCAGTATTTTTTCACTTGGAACAACCATTTGGCTCTTCTGGGTCTGAAAAATTTAACTTCGGCTGAGTAACAAATTAATGCCGTCTCTTAGTCACCGTCTGGCTTGGATGGAAACACTTTGCTGCCCTGGTTTATCTGTGTGTCCATCCCGATGGCTTGGACAGGTCTCTTTGGCCACTGGCTGCCTGCCAGGGCGTGCGCTTGCGGTGCCGCTCGCCTACCGCAGCACCAGCGATGCCCACGGTGCCAACGGGCACAGAGGAAGGTCGGACACGGTGCTGCTGGTACTTGTCATGGTCTCAGCATAAGAGCGAAGGTGGTTTCTTCCAGAGCAGTTTTTTTTTTTTATTTTTTGAAATAATTTTTTATTAGACTGGCAGGGAAAATAAGCAATTTCTTCTCCGAGCTTCTGCTTCAGATGGGTGGCTCTGCGCCGCAACGCTTGGCTGCTTTAAAAACTGCGGGGTTGGTCTGATAAAAGATGAGCTCTTTGCCCTTGTCCCCATCTCCTCTCCTCGTGCTGGGGGTACACGGGGCTGGCGGGGGGCACGGGGAGGTGCTGGGGCGCTCCCAGGCTCTCTGTGTGCCCAGTACTTCTGAACTGGAGAGGGGACTTGGAAAGATCCCTGCTGACCTTCATACATGGTTTGTTTTCTTTCGGCGAGGGACCAGCTCGTTGTGCGGTTTCAAACGTGACGACGCGTTCACCGGGGCTTGGCAGCGAGTGGTCAGAGCGCGGCATCACATCCTCCTTCCCCGCGTACTGCGTCGCCTGCGCCCTGCCGCGGAGCCTAATCCCGCGCGCTCGGGGCCGAGACGGCTGTAACGTGGCTACCAGCATTCGGGTTTTGATGCTGCATCTGCAGAAATCTGGGAAAAGGGAGGGTTTTATCCTTCTTGGATCTAATGCAGGGTAAGGCTTGGGGCCGCCCGTGCAAGGGGAAGCCGGTACCTGCGGGGTTGGGTGCTGCACAGCAGCGCCCGCATCCCTTCCCGGCTGGCACCGGGGCATCTCCGGCTGTGTCAAGCTCAGCCTGCCCGGCTCCAGCCCTCACATCCCTGCGGAGCTGCCCCTCAACCATCCCCGCTCCGCCACTGCTCAGGAGAGCCCGGGCGAGATGGGCCGGGAAGGCGATCAGAAGCAAAGTTAAATTAAAAAAAACCCCAATGAAGAACTGTTTTTCCAGTGGCGGCCAAGAAACGTGACACTGAGCAAATAGCAGAAAATAAAGCAAAAAATAAGAATTCACATTGGATCGAGAAATGGCCTTTTAATTTGCAGAATCTACGATGTCTGCGTGCAGAAGTCTTAATTTCAGATCCGGTCTTTCAGTGCAAATGTCACTTTAAATAGATATTCCTGTGCGCACGTTCTGGCGCCTTTTGCCATGTCGTTAATGAATTGCTCGTTCTGTGAGTACATTCTTGTCTCATTTTGTATCCCCATACATTAAATTGATAGTTTGGGGGATTATTGCTCGTTCCAAGATTACATGGGTGGAGTCCCCTTTATATGGCCATGCTGGTATGTAGTGAATTTGAATTGGCGCAGCAGAAAACTTGAAAATTTGGAACAGATAACTGTCTCCTATCTTTATATGGGAACATCAGAGTTTCTAGCTTTATTCTGGGGTTCTTGCCATTCCAAATATAATTTATTCTTTTATATAACTGTTTTCATATGATACACTCTGAAGAGTGGATAATGGTTTGGGGAGGAATATAATCATTTTTTTTTTTTTTCTCCTCCAAGGCTGTCTTCCCAATTAATGAGATTGAGAACACGTTCCAAAAATCTATTTTTCCCCTCCGGGCTTTTTTCTAATGTACTCAATTTATTCTGTAGTGCGTCTTGCACTTCCTTTATGGAGTTTGATGCTGAAATATTCAGTGGTGGTTGGCTGGCTGGAGCCTGTGTAAATCCTGAGCGTACTGACGTGGTCTCTCGGCAAGTTTGGGCAGCTCGGGCAGCTCTGGCCGTCTCAGTCCCTTTGTGCCCGGGCAGGTGGGTTTGGGGACATGGCAAAGTCCTCCCTCGGCCACTGCATGTGCTGACCTGAACCTCGCTGCCAGCTGGGGTTGGCTTTATGGAGGAAGCTGCTTGCTTTTGTGGGGATGGAGGGGTATCCTCGTCCCCCTCCTCCTTTTTGCTGTCCTGTCTGGAGGAGAAGTGGGTGGCCCAGAGTGAACCGGTGCTGCCTTCCCTCAGGTCGGGCTGACAAGGAAAGGAGATGCCTAGAGAAGCATGTGAAGCTCAAGGGGCTTTTTTTTCTGCTTAAAGCCTCACGTGGAATGTACGTAGATCACATAATCCCAGACTGGTCAGGGTTGGAAGGTCCCTCTGGAGCTCCCCCATCCCACCCCCCGCCAGAGCAGGGGCACCTCCAGCAGTGGCACAGGACGGCGTCCAGGCGGGTTTGGGATGGCTCCAGAGGGGGAGACTCCCCCACCTCTCTGGGCAGCCTGTGCCACTGCTCTGCCGCCCTCACAGCAGAGAAGGCCCTCCTCAGGTGGAGATGGAACTGCCTATGGTCACGTTTGTGCCCGTTCCCTCTTGTCCTGTCACTGGGCACCACTGAGAAAAGACACTTCCCATCCCCCTGGCACCCTCCCTTTATGGATTTATAAGTATTTATAATAATGTTTTTGTACATTTTTCTCCGTTTAAACATTTTTTAGGGTATATTCACTTCTTAGAAACCCACACAAGTCAGCAGCCCCAGGTTTTCTGCCCCACTCTGCCCTGCGTGCTGGTTGGCATCACCCTCCGAAGATGCTCATTTTCCAACTTTCTCTGATGGTGCAACAGCAGAAGGACATGGACCTGTTGGAGCGGGGCCAGAGGAGGCCCCGGAGATGCTGGGAGGGCTGGAGCCCCTCTGCTGGGAGGACAGGCTGGGAGAGTTGGGGGGGTTCAGCCTGGAGAAGAGAAGGCAAAAAAGGGGAGAGCTCAGAGCCCCTTCCAGTGCCTAAAGGGGCTCCAGGAGAGCTGGGGAGGGACTTTTTCCAAGGGCACGTAGGGATAGGACGAGGGCGAATGGCTTCACAATGGAAAAGGGGAGATTTAGATGAGATATGAGGAAGAAATTTTTCACTGTGAGGGTGGTGATCCCCTGGGGCAGGTTGCCCCGAGAAGCTGTGGCTGCCCCATCCCTGGCGGTGTTCAAGGCCAGGTTGGACGGGGCTTGGAGCAACCTGGGCTGGTGAGAGGTGTCCCTGCCCAGGGCAGGGGGTGGGACTGGATGGTCTTTAAGGTCCCTTCCAACCCAAACCATTCTATGATTCTATGATCTGCTCCCTTTCCTGACCAAGCCCAAAGAGCACATTGTAGCCTTCCATGCCCCCCAGCCCACCCAGAGCTGTCGGCTCCCTGGGGACGAGCACTGCAGGAGTGCGTTTCCCGGTGTGATGGGCTCACTGCTGGCCACTGAGGAGGAGGATGGTGATGGTGATGATGAGGAAGAGGCCAGCTGCGAGGAGCATCATTACAGGGGGCATGTTGTTAAACTCTTCCTCTGAGGTCTCGGTGAAGTTAAGAGGATATCATGGTCATGTTTGCATCATGCCATGGCTGATGGGCGCGGAGCCGGCTGCCAGCAGCCGCGTTCCCCGGAGTGAGGATTTGTATTTACATGGTTTGACTCAGACGTTGTATAACCTCAGGGAGGCACTTTCTGGGCCAAGAGAATGAGAGACCTGCTCTCCGGTGGCGTTTCGAGCTCTGGTTGGATGATGTCCCGTGCAAGGGCTGGGTGTTATTCAGTGCCCTGCTGACAGCCTGGTTCGTGATCCTGCAGGTCTTGCGTGCGCGGGAGTTATTAATAACTCATCGGTGGGTGGGTGACAGGCCAGGTTGGCCGGATCCTGCTCTGGCCAGATCCTCTGCCTTTTCCGGGTGTGTTTCCAAAGGAGTGATATGACAGCAGAGGGCACTTCCCGGGGGTGTTGCGCTGTGGTGGCCCTGGTCATGCTCGCTGGGGCAAAGGCGTTGCTGCCTGGATAGGGCTCTGTGGTGGCCGGGCTGCCCTGTGGGCCACCAAACCTCCAACAGTTGTGGTGGGGGACCCTCAAGCTGTGGCCCTCTTGCATCTGGTGGCTTGTCCCTACTGAGGGGCCAAGGCTGCTAGAGGAGAGGGGCATGTACCCACGCATCTTGGTTTTCCAGGCTGAGTGGAGGGGTACCCCCCAGACCCAGTGCTGGGGCGGGGGGCAGATGAAGGCAGAGGGAGAATCATAGAATCATTGATTGGTTTAGGTTGGAAGGGACCTTGAAGATCATCCAGTCCCCCCCCCTGCCATGGGCAGGGACACCTCCCACCAGCCCAGGTTGCTCCAAGCCCCGTCCAACCTGGCCTTGAACACCTCCAGGGATGGGGCAGCCACAACTTCTCAGGGCAACCTGCCCCAGGGGCTCACCACCCTCAGAGGGAA
This sequence comes from Charadrius vociferus, assembly GCF_000708025.1. Lineage (NCBI taxonomy): Eukaryota > Metazoa > Chordata > Aves > Charadriiformes > Charadriidae > Charadrius > Charadrius vociferus. The sequence goes on from NW_009648642.1 coordinate 335,807, forward strand.
AAGTTTCTTCCTGATATCTAATCTAAATCTCCCTTCTTCGAGTTTGAAGCCATTCCCCCTCGTCCTATCACTACATGCCCTTGTAAAAAGTCCTTCTCCAGCCTTCTTGTAGACCCCCTTCAGATACTGGAAGGGGCTATAAGGTCTCCCTCCCTTTAGAAAACAAGGAAGGTGCAGATGTCTGTCCCAGGAGAGGTGGATTGGCCGGTTGGATGGCAACTGGGCTTTGCTTGGGACCGGCCATGCTCAGCCTGCTCTGGCGGGGCAGAGTGAAGGGTGGGGTGGTGGGTGGCGAGCCTGCTCCCTCCCAAGATCCTCCTGGGGGGTCAGCATCCTTGGATACCACCTGACGTTCTCTCCTGGAGACTCTTATCCTTATGGTGCCCACCCTTGTGGTGCCCCTGGATGCCTCAGGGCAGTGCTCTTTCCCAGCCGGAGCTGCAGCCCTGCATCCTGCGCGTCCCCAGGGCGGGTTGCGGCGGACCCAGCGGAGCGTGCGACAGCAGGGAGGGCGCCCGCTCGTTTGCTCCCCGCACTATAATTAGCCGGGTTGGCGGGCAGAGCTGCCGTCAGGCTGCCTGACACCCAGCCAGGCTGCGGGGATTGTCATGCAGAATGGGAAGTACACGCTGGAGGACAGGGTGTAATTAACTGCAGGCCCTTGGAGCTGAGCGCTGACTACTCGGCTTCCAGCCTTTTTTCTTGCCTTTTTTTTTTTTTTCCTTTTAGTGATGAAATATACAACTTCACCTATAAACCAGTATAAACATGTACGAGCTGGTATGCCCAAAGATTAAGAAAAAAATAATAAGTGTTTGAAAATACCAGGCGGTGCATGAAGGCGGTGTTAGGATCAGGCAGCTGACACCCCCTTAAATGGGGTGAAATTAAAAAAAAAACCACCATAGGTTTTAGCGGCAAGGAGAGCTCAGCCACGCTGCACCCCCTGTGCGTGCTGTGCGCAGGGCTCAATGCTATAAATAGCAGCATTTTCGGCTACGCATCTCGGCCCTGATTCTGCAAACACTTAAGCCCAAGCATGGCTCCTTCCCATCGGGCTTAAAGTTACCGTAATAGTTTGCAGGCTGTAATCAAGAAAAAGAAGAAAAGATAAGGTAGAAAGACCGTGCGTGGCGCGCTGCTGGTACCGGCTATCAATGAAGATGCGACCCGGGTACCCACTGCTCCTCCCTTGCAGCTCCTGCACCCTTACTCGCCTAATTATGGGCTTGATTAATGAAAAGAGGGAGAGAAGGTGCTGGTGCTTGCGTGTGCGTGTCACCCTGGACGTTGTCATTGAACTGGCGGAGTTCCTGAGCTCCGGTGGTTCTGCCAGCGTTTTGACAAGTTCTTTCATCCGGAGGAGCTGGGACGAGCAGCAAGTGCAGGGCTCGGGTTGCGCCAGCCCTCGGCACGGCGCGGGGACGGCCTTCCAGAACGAGAAACTTTGGAATAAAGAGGCCATGCGTGCGTGTGTCTATATGCATACATTAATTTTTACAGGCATGTAGCAGTACAATGGGAGTTGAGAAAACAAAAGTTTCCTGGATGAGCTCTTGGGAAACAAATGCTTTGAAGTGTGGGTCTGCCTTGGCGTGGTGTGAGCGGCGAGGGGGTCGCGGGGAGCAGCCCCCGTCGGAGTGGGGAGTGTGGTCTGGGAAGAGGCTTGGCTGGGGCCAGGAGTGGGCTGGGGGAGATGCTCCAGGGGCTGGGAAGGCGTGGTGGCGGGGGGATGAAAAAATGAGTGCAAACGAACTTGCTTCCTGGGGGGTGGTGGCAGACGCGCGTTAGCAGATTTGCTTTTCCTCCTGGTAGGAAGGCAGGCTCAGGGACGGAGCCTGTCCTCGTTATCCCAGCTGATGAGGAACCCAAAGTGGATTGTGAGGGCTTCTGCTGCAGCCAACCCCGTTGCGTGCGTTTAATTGCCGCGTGGAAGGAGATGGAGGGAGGAGGGGTGTCGCCGGGTGCTGCTGGGGCTGGCGGGCACCGGGACTGTGCTGGCACGGCTGGTGGCACTGGGGCTCAGCTCCGGTCCTCCTGTGGCCGACACGCACGTGTGCGCAGATCTGTGCTCCTCTGAGCAATGCCCCGGCAAGGGTGTGCTCCGAGGAGGAGGAGAAAGCAGAGTTTAATGATGTTGGGGAGTTTGGCAGTGCTCTGCCTTGGCCCGGCCCTCGCGAATACAACCTGTCTGCAGGGCCAGCGTGAGCTGCTGAGACGTGCTTCGGAGCGAGGGGCCGGTAACGGGGCTGCTGGCCAGGAGAGCCCATCTCATCGCTTTTCTGGGGGTCAGACACAGCTTGGGTGAAGATGAAGCCCATTTTCCAAAGAACAGTTTTTATGTTTGTATTTCAGTCCCTAGGAAAACGCCAAGGTCTCCCTTCCCGCGGCCTGGACGTGGGGGTGGATGAGCAACCAGAGAAGAGCATTCAGCCTCTGGTGAGACGAGCCAGTGGAGCGCGGGTGCCCACCTGCTCGCAGGAGGACGTTCTGGCTCAGCGAGGTGGTGAGGCCAGGCTGGCATCTGAGCATGGCTGTGGTGTCAGGATGCGCCGGCCAAACACGGGACCTCTTCCTGGGTGGGTCCATGGTTCCTCTGGTGGGGAGAGCTGCTGGGAGGCCCCCACGAGCTACTCCAGCTCCCAGGTGTGGGTTGAGCTGCCCTGCTGGGGGGGTGCCTGCAGGATTACCTTGCACGCACAGCCACGTTTCCTTTCTCCTTCCCCCCTAAAGGGTCCAAAAGCACTTTTCTCTCATTTTCAGCATGTTTTTCACCTTCCATCACGCTCAAAGCCCAACTTGGATGCGCATCAATGCCCTGCGTGCATACACGGGGTCAGCGCTGTTTGCAGGCAAGCGCAATAGCTGGTTCAGACTCCTGCTCCAGAGCCGGGCTGGGATGAGCTAGCCGCTGAAGAATGAACGTTAGAGCCATTGGCATCCTCCCCTGGCCGGGTCGGGTCTGCGGGGAATCGCCCGCCCCCTCCTCGGAGCCTTTGTAGTTGAGGCAGTATCCCGACGGCGCGAGGCTGGGGCTGGCGCGTGCACAAACGCAGGCGGCTCACGCCATCCCCCCATGGTCCACCAGTGCTTCGGCTCTGCCGAAACGCCGTCCTCGGGGAGACCGTGGCCTGTTTCTGATTCCCCGCAGCGCATGTCCTCCGTCCCTCGTGCCAGCCCCTTCCATCGCTCCCTCTGGGCAGGCGGTGCTGCTGCCCCGGCCTGACCCGTCCCTGGCCACCGCATTTTGTTCTGCCGTGTGACCTACCCTTTCTTAATCACCTCTGCCCTCCATTCCTTAATCACCTGCGCACAGATGGCGGGGCTGCTCTCCAGCAAGGCTTCCCTTTGGAGGCGCAAAGCTGTGCCCAGCGGGGTGGCCTGGAGCTCCCTCCGGGACGTGAGCCGTGCTGCCGCAGCAAAGGCAGGACGTATCGCTGTGATTTTCAGCTGAGCGATCTGCTTCATCCAGCCTGAAATTCAGGTTTTAGGATTGAGGGTTCATCTGGCTTGAAATCCAGGTTTTGGGGAGACTTGGGGCTGTGTTAGCCCGGGGTGGTGACAGTGCTGTTTGGAGGGTGCGGGTCGCAATGGCAGGCGGGATGGGGGCCAGAGCCCATGTCCTCAGGGAGGAGGCAGCACTCCCACAGCCCTTCGGTTTCTTGGCCGAGCTTGTGCCAGAGGCCGGTGGGTGAAGGAAGACGGGGGTGCATGGTGTGCCGAGCCCTGGCATGCTCCGGGGGGGTCGGCCGCTGCTCAGGGGGATGCTGCTAGCTGGGGCGGGGGGGTGATATGTCCCTCCTCGTCCTTCCAAACAACCCTCTCGCATCCCAGGCTCTGGATTTTATTCCCCTTCCCACACTCAGGCATCAATTCCCGATTACTCATAAATGCAGCATGTTGCAGATCCGCGGAGCTTAACGAAGGGCTGCGCCTGAAAGCACGAACCACCAGGATCCAGGGGCGAGAAGCTGGGATGGGGGGACGGGCTGTGAAGCCTCCATCCATCCTCCCCGCCCCGGGTCCTTCCCTGGGTGCCAAGCGCTGGCTGCCCATGCCCATATCCCCGGGGATTCTGCCCAGCCCGGCGCAGGGCCGCAGCTGAGGATGCTGCGGGTGGTGGGGCAGGCGCGGAGGTCCCGGCCGGCGCCCAGGCGCAGCCAGCAGGTTTTCAGCCTGGCCCACTCTCGGCGCCGGCCCACCAGTTTGTTCTGCAGAATCCTCTTCTAGCGGGGAAAAATAACTCATCTCTCAATTTTTCTCTTTTGTTTGTGTGGGCATTGAGTACGCTGGGAGTTACTGAGCCAGATTTTATTGGAAGGACTTAGAAAGCTGCCACCTGCAAGCAGCCGCTTGTCTTTGGGGATTGTTTTGGTGTAGTTTCTAAATAATTGCATGAGGCTTCTTCAGCCTTGCTAATAACTTCGTTCTCCTGGGGACACTGCCCAGAAAAAGATGAGCTGAGATTATGCTTGGCAACATTTAGGAGAGGAAAAAGTACAACGGGATTGATGTCTGCTGGTGTGAAGAAATAAATAATACAATACCTCTGCCTTAGCCCCTCCGCGAGCATCCTTGTTTCCAAGCCCGTGTCTGTTATCTCCCCAGCTTGGCTGAATTTCAGAATTCAGAGCCGTCCTTTAAATCGGTCTCATCTTTTCTGTCTGCAGCACGTTGTGCTAATTCTTATCAGGGACCGGCAAGGCTGGCTCGGGAGATGAGCTGTCCCAGGGAAGCCTGCCTGGTGGCTTTTATGCATTGTGTAACTTGGGCTTGGTAAATATATGATTCAAATAACTTGCAAAATAGTTTACTTACTGCCCGAAATGTGAAATTAAGAGAATAATTTTGCACTGGCCCCGATTCTCATTGGTTTGCGAAGGCTTGGCGAAAATTGTGGGTCGTGTTTGAATAAAGAGACGAGCCCACAAATGTCTGTGACGCTTTGTACGAAATCTGGTCTGTAAAAGCCGCGTTATGCAGTGCCGAAGGGAGCCGGGTCGTTGCGGACATGTCCCTCTGATGGCCCTGCCCTGCCGAGGAGGGTTGGGACGGGCAGCGCTGGGAACGCTGCTGGGAGGACGAGAGGAGCTGGGTGCCCGGGCTGCGCCGCGGCTCTGGTCCACTGGTTGGGATGTCACTGGGCAAGTCCTAGCACTGGTCCAGATGCAGCTGGGTGTTGCTCTACGAGCTTGAGAGGCTGCATTTCACACCCCTGCAAGGGTGCGTTTGAGAACCTGGGCATGGGTCACAGAATCCCAGACTGGTGAGGGCTGGAAGGGCCCTCTGGAGCTCCCCCAGTGCCACCCCCCGCCAGAGCAGGGGCACCTCCAGCAGTGGCACAGGACGGCGTCCAGGTGGGTTTGGAATGGCTCCAGAGTGGGACACTCCTCCACCTCTCTGGGCAGCCTTACGGGGATTCCTTTATGGCAAATAAAACTAGTCTGGCCTCTCGCTTTGTCTTGTTTTGGTGTAAAAGCACCAGAAGAGTTGGTGTCCCGTTGCCTTCCCTTTTCCCTCGTAGCATTTCCAAGGTGTTTCCTACGATGTTGCGCTTTCGGCGTTGACACTGCACTTTTCTGGAAGAGCAGAGGGGCGCTGAGCATCGCAGAGAGAGGTCCTTTAATCAAAACTAGGGCAATGTGAGCCTGGCTCAGGTATTCTTGTACACCGAAGGGCAGAAGATAGTGGTGGTAATGACCTTGAGAAAACATTTTCTTAATCATATTGGCAGGCGATCCCTGCTTCTTGGCAGGCTGCATCCTGGCACCCAGGAGCTGCGAGCTTGGCGTCGGCGTCCCCTTCTGCTGCTGTCTCTGCTCGGGTGGTTGTTTCCTCTGCCGAGGAGAGAGATTAAAGACGGTGCCCAGTTGGAAGGCATGTACCCGGGGTGAGTGAGGCACTGGGCTCTGAGGACATCATCTGGGACATGCTGCTGTCCCACCTTCCTTCCCTGGCCCTGCCGGCAGCAGGAGCATCAGTGCCAGAGGGATGAATGGCGCAGCCTGGCAGCTCTTCGGTAGCTGCAATGCCCAGCGCCGCGTGCCGGGACGGCAGGGGCTGCTCCTGCCCCTCCAGATGCCCCCCCTGTGCTGGTGGTCCCTGCCTTCCCTCGCCTCTGTGTCTCGGGAGGAAAGGGTGGAGATGGGCGCAAGCCTCGCTTGAAGGATTTGTTTTAAAAATACTTGCTGATAAAAATGACTCTCTCCATTATTTCATTAAGGGATTTAAAATGTGCTTCCTAAACCCTGAGTCATCAATGAAGTGAGCAAGCGAGAAGCAGCGCTGCGCGTCCCGCTGGAGGGTGACTCACGCTGCGGGGGGGCTTGGGGCATGCAGGGGACTCTTTGAACTGGGGAATGCTCCACTCCCTCCCTCCCAGCATGGCCAGGGTCTCCCCAGCATCCTGAGCAGCAGCAGGAGGTCTCTGGGAGCCACTGGGGCTCCCGGCTTGATTTTGGGAGCTGAGCCATCGCGCTGCAGCCTTTCTTCTCTGGAGAGCCCAGCTATGCCAGGAGCCACCAGTAGACAACTCTCCTGGAAGCCCGTAGATAAACAACAACAGTGCATGCATGCAGACTGGTATTTGATTTTTTATTTTATACCTGCAGAGATAAAAGCCTTCAGATCCTGTATCAGTTCAGGAGGAATTGATCTTTCCTCCCAGACAGCGGGGGAAATACCTGGTCACCCTTTGCTCATTTTTGGGACCTCTCTGCCTCTTTTAGTCCCCAGACACAGCCACAAAAAGAAAAGTGAGTCCCAGCTCCCTGTAAGGCCACCAACTGTCCCCTCTGTGCTGGTTTATCTAGTCAGCTTTGTAAAAGCCCTTAGTAATGCTGCTCTGTCTCTGCCCCTGCAGCTGGCTCAAACTCCGTTCAAGCTCAGTGCCAGGACCTTTTTCCTAAGAATCAGGCTGTGTGTTCTCTGTTCCCTGCTCTACTCCCTCACCTCCCATCCTTCCCTTCAGCACTCTTCCATACTCTTCCCCTGTGCCGATGCCGGCTGAGGCGGTGGTACCCGGTGTGGTGGGACGGGTGGTGGCTGGCGGCACTGTGGCAGCCCACGCTGCTGCCCCGGGGGCGATGATTTGGCTGCTGCCCCTTCACACACCGTGCTCGGTCCTGCCCGCAGCCTCCCATCGCCGATTCCCTAAGTGCTTCCTAATTAATACCTCTAAGCTGTCGCTGGATGCCGGCTCCCCTGCTTGAGGGGATCTACCAAGTGCTGCCCTGAGCTCTCTAAGAGCTCCCAGCCGGTCGCACCAGGATGGTGTCATGCTCCTGCGCTGGGCAAATGCCTTGGGCGTTTTTTTTTTTAAATACAGCTACATCTTATAGTGAAATACTGCACAAAGTCAGGTCAGCCCTGAGGTGCCCTATGGCCTTGGAGGGCATCACTGCCTTCTCCCCTCCATTCTCCTGCTGATGGCTCTGTGCTGCTTTACATCCAGTTTTCGAAGCGGAGTGTCCTTTGGTTTATCCTCTTCCTGGTTTATTAACCTCCTCGGTGGATGGTCCCGGTCGGTGGCTCCTGCTGTGACATCGCATCTGCCTGTGCTTGCTTCTGCTTCCACTTTTTTATGAGGATCTTGCTTAGAGGTAGTCAAAAACATGTCCTTGCCTTGAATCATAGAATCATAGAATGGTCTAGGTTGGAAGGGCCCTTGAAGATCATCGAGTTCTAACCCCCCTGCCATAGACAGGGACACCTCCCACCAGCCCAGGTTGCCCAAGGCCACGTCCAGCCTGGCCTTGAACACCTCCAGGGATGGGGCCTCAACAACCTCTCTGGGCAACCTCTTCCAGTGCCTCACAACCCTCAAAGTAAAAAAATTCTTCCTAATGTTTAATCTAAACCTGCCCTCTTCCAGTTTGAAGCCATTCCCCCTTGTCCTGTCACTCCATGCCCTAGTAAAAAGTCCTTCCCCAGCTCTCCTGTACGCCCCCTTTAGGTACTGGAAGGCCGCAATAATATCTCCCCGGAGCCTTCTCTTCTCCGGGCTGAACCCCCCCAACTCTCTCAGCCTCTCCTCACAGGAGAAGTGCTCCAGCCCTTGGATCATCCTCGTGGCTCTCCTCTGGACACGCTCCAGCAGGTCCATGTCCTTCTTATGTTGGGGGCTCCAGAGCTGGATGCAGTACTCCAGGTGGGGGTCTCATGAGAGTGGAGTAGAGGGGCAGAATCACCTCCTTTGACCTGCTGGCCACAGTTCTTTTGATGCAGCCCACGATGCGGTCGTGAGTCTTGTTGCTGGCCCTGACCGCCTTCTCTTGCCCAGGCATTGTCTCTGCCAGCCTCCAGCAAGCTCTCCTCCGTTCACTGCTGATTCTTGTGGCTGAGTGCTTTCCAACTGCTCTCTGGGATCCTTCTGAATCCATGGCCACCTTGGTTTTGTGTGTGCTCAGGACAACAAAGTGCAACACGGTGGATCTGACCTGTGTAACTCTATCTGGTTGCTGGGCATCATCCCTTGCTCTTGTGGGAAGAGAGTAGGGAGGCAGAGGGCTGTGTAGGGGCGATATGGGGAAACGAAAGCATGAAGAGAGAAGAACGGGCTCAAGGCCAGACCTTGGGGTGGTGGTAGAGCCAGGAGCTGTTCCACAGCTCCTAGCCTTGCTCCAGGCCTGATTCCTTGGACACATTGCTGGCATTCTGCTCTTCCTCCTCGTTTGCTGTTTTCTTCTGAAGGTTTGAAATCAGCTATTTTGGCTGATCATTGCTGTGATCGCTCCCCATTTTATTGTTTCTTTTTTTCCTCTTTGCAAAGTTAGCTCCTCATTGTTTTATTCCAGATAGCTAAAAACTTCTCAGTTTTTCATGACTTTTAAAAAAATGTTGCTTGATAAGCTCAAGGCAACCCCTTCTCTTAGTGTGCTCACGCAGCTCATCCTGCCGGTGGCCTGCCGACTGCATGCGGCTTCGTTAGAGCCTCTCCACCTCCCTCGTGGGTAAGAGCTGAACTTGCAAGGTGATCTTGTCTTTTTCCCCAAGTTTCCACGTGGTTTTCCCTCGTTAGGGATTGATTTCAGAGACCTGCACCTCCATCCTAAAGAGAGTGAGGGGAGGTTAACGCTCGTGATAGCCATTAAGGGGAGGGGATACTGCAGATTTTGCCGTCTATGCACTGTGGATATTGGTGACGGTCATTTTAGAAAGCATTTTAGAAAGGCAGAAGAGTGCTGGTGGTGTTTCCTGCTGTTATCCGTTATCAGAAAGGTCAGGTTCTGTCTGGAGCTGGCTATAGGGGGTTGATGGGACCTTTTTCCCACAGTCCTCAGCTGCAGCTGGTTGGGGATCTGATTGTGTGGGACGCAGATTTTCCACGTGTCATTTCAATGATGTTGAGAAAGCTATTTTCAAGTGGTTGCTCCTTAAATATCAACAGTTCTTCATGATCCCTGCTAGCACAGGTATCAGATGGAACTGAATTTGTTGTGGCTCATCAGCCTCATTGCAGCCGATCTGTAGTTTGGGAACCGGTACCCTGGGTTTTAGGTGTCAAGTTTAAAGAGTTACGGAAATACCTCATGGGAATGCTGTGCCTGAGGGGGTGGAGGTGTTCCCGGATGTGCTGTGGGTTTGGAGGACAGGTCCCATCACCCAGGGCATTCACTCTGTGCGGTTACTGCTGTTCTCATTTCTCTGCTGCTTCAGGAATGCACAGAGTGGTTGAGGAGATCACCCAGTCCAACCCCCTGCTCGAGGCAGGGTCACCTATGCTAGGTTGTCCTGGACACCCAGGTCCGTGTCCAGTTGGGTTTTGAATGTCTCCAAGGCTGGAGACTCCACCACCTCTCTGGGCAACCTGTGCAAGCATTTGGCCACCCCATTCTGGTGTCTGGCCATCAGTCCTGTGGGACTTTGCCATAGCTTCTGTCGTGTCAGAGGAGGGGAAAGAGCGGGTGCTGCCATCACTGGCTGGTAGGGATTGCTCAGAGCTTTCGCATGCCGACATGGCAATCGGCACGTGGGCAGATGAGATCTTCCCACCCCAAGGGGTTGCTCCTTGTGCGCTCGCAGCTCTACCCCCGGCTGGAGCTCAGGTGTGTGCCCCTGAGATGTGCAAGAGGGTGGCACATGTCTAGACCCATGTACCCGGTGCTGTGGGTTTGCTGGCAGCCTCCCCATGCCTGTGTCCCACCAATGCCTCCCCAACGCCAGGAAGAGGGTCAGCCGCCACTGAACCGCGGCCCCATCTCGCTGTCTTGGCCAGAGCTCCCTTCTGGGGGGATGTTTTGGTGACAGAGGATCCCCACCTATTTCAAATCCCAGGCCCTCCTCTCCCTGCTTGCCTTTCAGTCCCAGGGTGGGAGCACTCGGTGGCTTTGGCCGGCGAGGGAGAGCGTGGCGGAGAGCGCCGGGAGAGCTCCTGCGCCCCTGATTAGCATTCGGCCCCGCTGCTTTGGTGTTCGCGCTCTCGCCATTGCCTGGCAACCACGGAGCAAAACTACAACAGCCGCCCCAGAGCCCGAACGTGCTTCCCGCGAGCGTGCACGCACGCCGGCACACGCCCGCCAGCCCGCGTGGGGACAGGGGGCTGGCGGGGCCACCCCATGCTACTGCCCACCGTCCCCCATCCTCGCAAGGCACAAGGGTGCCGGGGTTTCATCTGAGGAGGAGGAGGAGAGAGCTCCGGCGGTGCGACGGCTTTGCTGACACCCAGGTTTGGTGGGTCTGTCTGTCTGTCTGTCTGCCCCGGTGCCGCCTGCCGTGAGCATCCCGCTGTGTCCAGTGCAGCCTGCCCCTCCATGTCCCTTGGTGGTGGGAGTCCTTCTGCACTCCACAAGCACGTGCCGCGAACTGGGACCGCGGAGCGGGGCAGGGGATCGGCTCCACTGCGGGTGCCTCCAGGACAAGGCGTGTTGGGGGGGAGCGTTGGGTGTATGTGGGTGTTTAAGGCCCCATCGGACAATGGAGCACGGCACAGCGGTGCACGCGTGCTCTCTGTGCGTGTCACGCACGGGCCCTGCCTCGTGCCTGAAGCGGGGTCTGTGGGATGCCCGTCACCCGGGGAGGCGCAGCCTGGCTGGGGTGTCCCAGGGGACCCTGGCCCTCCGGCAGCCCGAGCTGGGACACTGTCAGGCTTTCACTGGGCCGTGCTGTCAGTGGAGTTGGCGGCGCATGGGAACCTGAGCGTGCTTCGGGCTGCCTCTGCTTCCCAGGCTTGCACGGGTTCAGGCTCTGATGTCGTCTTTCTTGGCAGAAGAATGTCGTGGTGCTGCCCCCGGGGAGTGGCTGTGGGCCTCGGGCTCCGTCCCTGGCCCTGCCGGAGGGTCTCTGCAGGCGGTGGTGGCTCTGTCCCTCTGCCAACCCTGCGCTTTATTCTGCCCAGCTGGGCAGGCTCGAGAGGACCTGCGTCCCCTCCCGACACGAGGTGCCATGCTTCTGCAAGCGATGGCAGAGACAGCCATGCCTAAATACACTGGGGGTGGAACTAACGCATCCCCACATCTCTGCTTGGACTCTTTATTTTCACATCCTTGGCTGCTGTGGGCTCTGCCTACGGTGCGTTTGGTGGCTGGAGGTCCTAACCATCTGCCCTGTGCAGCCAGCCCACGTGTACCCACCGGGCGGCAAAAACCACAGGTGTGCCTTTTCCTGCTCACCGCACATCTTCATCAACCATACTTGCTTGGCAAAGGGTTAAAGAAATACATCTGTCTTTTGTGTCTTGCAGAGCCTGGGGTCAGCGGACAAGAAGGACTTTTACCAGCCAAAGTAAGTGCCAGTAGCTGTGGTGAGTAATTGCATGGAAATTCCCGGTTGGTCCGTATTGCCGAGCGGCTCTGCGCCTTGCTAAGATTAGACATTGCGATGTACAAGAATAGCTGCTGCAATTACACAAGTGAGGGTAACAGTGGAAGGGCTGTCAATCATTTTGGCTTCAGGGCATATGCAAATCGTTAAATCAGGTCAGAAGGAGTCACGACAGCTTGGCTGAGCCTGAGGGACAGAGCCAGGACCTGGCGGCCGGGGAGCAGGGGATGCGGGGGTGACCTTTCCCACCTCTGGCTCCCTCTGCTCCGGGTTTGCACAGCTGAGCCGCTTTGGAGAATGGAAGGGTTTGATTCCGTGTCGCAACGGGCAGATCTTGAAGTACGTCTTCCACGGCATGTGCTTTGACGTTGATGCCTGTCGTCTTCCACCCGTTGTGTTTTGTAAAACACGGTGAGCCGGAGAGCCGCCAGGGTGAGAGGAAAGGAAGAGAACACGAACAAAAGACCTGCAAATCACCCCACTAACATAAGCAGCTGGTTACTTAGCACGTGCCCTTGGCCATGGCTCCGAGGTGGCCGCGCCAGTCCATCAGCGAGCGAGCGAGAGCGCAGCACTTAGAGCTGTCAACCCCTGTGACCCATGGCAGAACGCGAGCAGAGCTTGTGCTCGCAGGCCACTTTTTGCAGAGCCTCGCTGCAGGACGGCACCTTGGAGGCAAGAAGGTTGTCTCTTCTCTAAAAGGATGTGTCTGATACCATCGTTATCTGGATAAGGGCAAACTCTATTAAAAGCCATGCGGAGAGGTTCGGCTCTGGGCCGGAGCGCTAAGCAGCTGTGCATTGTGCTGCTGAGCACGTTGCACACGGGACCTTGTGTTGCTCCTGCTGTCTTTGGGGAAGGGAATGTCTTTATGCCGTCACCTTTTTTCTTCTGAAAAAGCCACCATAGGTGGTTTTGCAGTTGTGGAGCAGTGCTCTGGTGGGCCGGATTGTCAAAGGAGTGTGTTTTTGGAAGATTTCAGAAGGAATTGGTTTGAGGAGGAAATTTCTCCTCCAAAACTCGCTCTCCTTCTGCACCTGCTCGCTCTTGGGCAGAGAGAAACCTGATGAAATTCAACAAGGGTAAGTGTAGGGTGCTGCATCTGGGGAGGAATAACCCCATGCACCAGTACAGGTTGGGGGCTGACCTCCTGGAGAGCAGCTCTGTGGAAAAGGATCTGGGAGTCCTGGTGGACAACAGGATGACCATGAGCCAGCAATGTGCCCTGGTGGCCAAAAAGGCCAATGGCATCCTGGGGTGCATCAAGAAGAGTGTGGCCAGCAGGTTGAGGGAGGTCATCCTCCCCCTCTGCTCTGCCCTGGGGAGGCCACATCTGGAGTACTGCATCCAGTTCTGGGCTCCCCGGTTCAAGAAGGACAGGGAACTGCTGAAGAGGGTCCAGCAAAGGGCTACGGGGATGATGAGGGAATTAGAACATCTCTCATACGAGGAAAGGCTGAGGGACTTGGGTCTCTTTAGTCTAGAGAAAAGAAGATTGAGGGGGGATCTTATCAATGCTTATAAATCCTTCAAGGGAGGATGCCAGGGGGATGGGAACAGTCTTTTTCCAGTGGTGCCCAGTGATAGGATGAGGGGTAACGGGCACAAGCTTGAACATAGGAAGTTCCCTCTTAACATGAGGAGGAACTTCTTTACTTTGAGGGTAGTGGAGCAGTGGCACAGGCTGCCCAGAGAGGTGGGGGAGTCTCCCCCTCTGGAGCCATTCCAAACCCACCTGGACGCCGTCCTGTGCCACTGCTGGAGATGCCCCTGCTCTGGCGGGGGGGTTGGACTAGATGATCTCCAGAGGTCCTTTCCAACCCTGACCATTCTGTGGTTCTGTGATTCTTTGCTGCTTTCCAAAACGTTCCCGCAGAGCTGCTTCCCAGCGGTGGCCGAGCAGGCAGCGAGCACCGAGGCAGCATCCTCGGTCCAAGTTACTCTTAGCATAAGAAGAGGCACATCCGAGGCACAGCAGGGATGGCGGGCTGTGTCACGGAGCTGCCTGGGATGGGGAGCGCAAATGTTGTGTGCGTGTGCCTGTTCTTCAGTTAGCTGCTGATTCTTCTTCCTTTATGCCACCAAATATTTTTACAACTCCTAGGTCCGTAGTGAAAATTCTGAGTTCAGGGAGCTGCTCTCTGCGCTCCCCCCGAGGCAGTGCCCATCACCGCCTTTCCAAGCCCGTTGGCAGCTAAAGACTTCTGAAAATACAGGCAGAGCCGTTTCCCAGGCTGTTTAATCCCGCATGGCTTTCTGGGAGATCAGAGGGATATCCCAGGAGGTTATGGAGTCATCACGGACGCAACGACAAAAAGAACACACGTTTGGCAAAGGACTTATGTCCGCGCTTTTGTGACCTTTACTAACAGTCGTCTGAGATTTCGGTGCTTCTGACTGTAGTGCTGCTGTGTGCTTATGCAGAGCGTGTGTTTTGACAAGCAGGCTTAAAAAAGACCGAAGCATCTCCAGTGTCCCTGTTCCAGCTGAAGCTTTTGCGGGGCGTTAAGTAAGCAATTTGGTGGAAATATGTAATAAGCTCTTACTCTTCGGTTTCGCTGCGGGGTGGTTTTGGCTGTAGGTAGCGACAACAATAGTCCTGCTTTTATAGCTCATCTCATCAGAGAAACGCGGGATGTTTCTCTACCTTATGGGGAGAACATGGGCTTCCCATCTCGCTGAAGCTGCAGAGCTGTTGGGTCAGAGTGGTGGGTGCTGGTGCAGAAGGTCTCGTAGGTACAGGGTGTCTTCTCGCTGCTCTCTGGTTCCCCTGGGCCACGAGGCTATGGAACCTCCTTGCTTGTGATATCAGCTGTGGCTAATAATAATATTGCGACTTTGATTAATGCCCATTCTATTTATGTTCCGCAGTGGCTGTTTTGGGGTTGGGACTGGTAGAGTTTGAGGCCATGATGTTGCTTGGTAGCACTTTCTCCATGTGATTTGGCTTTTTGATCCACTGGCTGCTGCCGGCACCATCGCTGTTGCAGGCAGACCCGCTCTCGCTGCTGCAGGCCGTCTGCAAGGCTGGACCAGGTGCCTTACGAAGGACTGGAGCTCATCTTCATCAACTGAGAAAGATCGCTGGCAGCTGCCAGAGGTCTGGTGGACCTGCCGAGGGCTCGGGAGAGCTCAGCACTTCTGCGGCACCTCCACAGACGTGTTACCCGAGCCCTGGGCAAGGCAGCGGCAAGCAGCTGGAGCGTGGGAAGCAGCTGGTTCCTGGAGTGGAGCTGAACCCTGGTGGGTCGTGAACACATCTGGGCGGTGAGACCGGTGATCTGAGAGGAGTCTGGCAGCAGATGGCTGGTGCTCCAGCCCCCATCAGCCAAAGCAAACTTGACTGTGCCTTTGCTTTTCCTTTTCTGCGCTTCAGAGGCAGCCGTCCACCCTGCCAGCCAAAGCCCCTGCGCTGCGGCAGCGGGGCAGAGCGTCCCTCCTCTCGGGTCGGTGGTTTTGGGCTCTCACAGCCCAAACATCTATAACAGCTGTAGGTTATAGAAAAAGAAAAAGGACATCGGCACTAGAAATCTGAGCAGTGGGTTTTATCACAGCTTGTCCTGGGAGTGAATCTTGCTCTGTTCCTGCCATGTTCAGAAGCTTTCTTTGATCAGGTGTCCTCCTCTTCCCTGGACGTCAGTACCACGAAGGGTTCCTTGCGTCACCCCAAGTGATTCCTTCCTCTGTTGCCTCTTCCCTTCAGAAATGGAAATGCTGTCTTTATGTTCCCTCACCCCATAGTTAGCAATGGTCTATCTCAGCCGGCGGTAGGGTGTTGCCTAAGTGCCCAGAATAGTCCAGTGCTCATCAAGGGGACAGAGAGGTGTCTGCCTTCACCCACCAGCCTTTGATGGCCTTTACACTAGTCTCTTCCCCTCTGTCCAGTCCATCCAGGAGGTTTTAAGGTACAGATCTCTACATTTGGGTTGCCCCAAATGTAGTGTGGAAAGTGTAGTGAAGGTGGACCTCTGCTGCGGGAAGTCAGAGGAGCCCAGGATGACACCACCAGAGCTGAAATGATGTTGCTGTGCGCTTTGGGGGGGGGCACTTTTACTGCCAAGGGTTTCAATGAGGATGGCTACAGAGGTACCTGGGATAGGCCCGTCTCAGGAGCTGTGACTCCTGGCTTTTTGTGTGGCTGGGAGGTAGTGTCCCCTCTTTCCACGTTAAGTAGAAGGGTGCTGCTTGGGTCAAGAAGGCTGAAGCATTAATCTTAAAAAAAATTACATTACCAGAGAACTGTGTGGGCTAGAGACCTCCTCAGGAAGGACAGGCACACAAAGAGCTCCCGTAGCTGAAATTCCTGAGAGGAGCCCGGCTCGTGGGAAATGGCCACGAGTCCAGCAGCGAGCCAACATCTGCATGGGTTTCCTCACCTACGCCGCCCGCTCCAGCCTTGGGCTGTATTCCCATTTGAACAGGTACAGGTGCCTGCCTGGCACTGAGTTTCCAAAGCAGGTTGTTCAGATGTCACAAGGATAGATCCCAACCCCATAATTCTCATCTGAGGCAGGTTGGGCATGTCCCCCTACACCATTACAAGCCTGCCTGCGGCCCCGCTCTGACTGGGGTCTGGCCAGCGTTCGTAGGGACCGGGGAAGAAACACCTTGTGGGCTGAGTCCAGCCCCTGAGCTGCTTTTGCTCCTTTGTCACCCTGATTTTAGAAGCTGCTAATACAGCTGCAATGTTGCTGGGCTTCCCAAGATCCTTCCAAATTTCTGATGGAGGGCCCTTGGCTGCTTTGTCGAGGCAGTTGCCTGAGCGAGGACCTGCTGGCTGAAGACCCGGGGACACGATGCTCAGAGACAGGAATAGGCTCTCCTGGGACTGGTGTTTTTGCTTAATAACTCTCCTGGCAGGGCTGGTTGGAAGAGTCTTGACAGGAACCAAGAAAGACCGGTGTGTTTGCTAATTCCCGGCGGCGTATATTTGCCCTTCAGTGTCAGGCACTGCCTGGAACTCAGTTTCTTCAAACCCAGAAAGAAATTTTGGTAGTAATAACAATCATAAAACCACTAGCAAATGTAGCCCGAAATACCTGGGTTTAATTAAAGTGTCACTGATTTGCTGGAGGAGCTGCTTGCGCTCCCTCCCCGCGCCGTCTCCTCTGCTGAGAGCAGTGCTCATCTGTCAAGAGAGTCGTCACTCGGGAGCAGTTAATATTTGCCGGGCACTTGGAGGTGTCAGGAGAGACACTGCTGTAGCGACACAAAATGCTCTCCATTGATCTGCTTGTTCAGCCCCGTGGGACAATGTGGCCACGCTGAAGAGACCTGATGTCTCAGGGCCCATGTCTTGCTCTAGAAGCATCCCGCAGCCCTTTTATCCAGGCACCTCGGGGCTCTGTCTCCCTGTCGCGTTAAAGACTGCCGCCCGCCTTCTGTGCTTAAGCCTCAGACCTGTAAACACCCGAGGAACCTTTGAAACCACCCTACATAAAGCAGCAGCTCATGTTTGTTTTGCCTTGCGGTCTTCATTACACCAGGATGTCTCTGCAGCTAATTCGTTGTCACCCTGCTCTTAAAGCAGAACATTTAATCTCTTCGACTAAAACCTTTCCGTGCAAGCACTCAGATGAAAGGGAGTGTTTCGTTGCTGAATCATTATCTTGTAAAACCGTGGTGGTTTTAAGGATCTAGAAATCAGTATTTACGTCTTGGAAGCATGAAGGGCCATCAGGTTAAGCTGGATGTGTTCCTAAACTGGGTGTTCATTTCGGTGCCTCCTTAACTCAGACATTATTGTTATAGTAACAATAATAATACCACACGTATATGCTACATTTGACTTCTTTTGCGGTGGCTGAGAGTCATTCAGCTGGGATGCTCTTCAGGTAGCTCAGGATCACCTGCAAAGTGCCGAGCAGTGGGAGGAGGATGCACAGGAAAAGAGGGGAGTAAGAGATGGTGCAGAAGATGGGAGGGAAGCGGTGGGGTAGGAGAGGCAGTGCCAAGGCCACCTTTCTGTACTGAAGCCATGGGATACTCAACGCTGTGAGAAACCACCCCAAAACTCCCTTTGCAGGGTTGGGGAATGCTTTTTCCAGCTTCGGTTGTAGGAAAGGATGAAGTGCCATCACCAGCATGGCTGGTGGCAGCGGGATGGCAGAGCCGGGAGGTGGAAGGAAGGTGTTGGGGTCCGTGGGGTGGCTGCCCCTCAGCCGAGTGCAGGTTGGCAGCTGAAGGGGAGCGGAGCCCTCCAGAAGGGACCATGAGCATGGGCTCCTAGCTTCCAACCCCAAATCCTGGCTCAGCCGGTTTTCTGAAGAGTCGGGAAGTTAACTCCTCCACACTCAGTCTAATTACATAAAGAAGATTACGATGCAGGTCGGAGTGTCCTAGCAGCGGGGGCTCAGCTGTTGAAACTTTAAAGCAAGTTTAAAACGTATTTCCCCTGGGGTTTGGCTGGTGGATTCAGAGCCTGAGTTCCAGGCAGGTGGAGGGGCTTTAAGCCTCTCTGAGTGTTGGCAAAGGAAGGGAATCATAGAACGGTTTAGGTTGGAAAGGACTTTGACGATCATCACGTTCCAACCCCCCACCATAGACAGGGACACCTCCCACTAGACCAGGTTGCCCAAGGCCACGATTCCAGTCTGGGGATGGAGAGCAGAGGTGGGCAATGAAGAAGGGGATGGAGGGTTAGCAGAAACAGGTATGAGTGGTGGGAGGCAGCCCACGGCGTGGCAGAGAGTTGCCCTGGACGTTTGCAGTGGGTGCAGGAGACTGGCTGGCACTCCAGCCTGGGAGCAGTTCTGCAGCTTTCCTTCTGCCCCTCAGAAGGTCTCCACCGCCCTGTGGTGTGCTGATCTTCTAAGCTAAGGTGGCCCAGTCTCTCCCTGAGCTCAGAACGGCTTCTGGAGACATGGCTGCTCTGAAGAGGGGGGTTCTGCCCTGCGGGGCTGGTGCTGCTCCTTACCCCGATGCTGTTTGGGGGGCGATGGGTGCTGTGGTGCCAGGCTGGGGCTGTGCGGTCACTCCAGCCCTGGCAGCTCCCCGAGGGATGCAAGCGTCTCACTTCAGGGCCTTGCGATGGGGCAGGAGGACAGTCTCCATCTCCAACCTCTTGGGAATGATTTTGTCCCCCTGATAAAATTTTCTGGCTCCTCTTAGCGCTGTGGCTGTGGAGGGAGTAGGACACGGCCCTGATGGGAAGAGTACAGGCAGAGATCGGTTGGAAGCTCAGAGATCGAGGGGGCAATAGCCCTGCTGGTTCGCCCTGTGGCGTCTGGGCCGTCTGCCCAGGCTGATAGCCCTGTTTGTGGTATTTGAAGCTGGGAGAGCTGGTGCCGATCTGTGCCCATGGAGCGGGGCCGCATGTTGTCCCGCTGCTGCCCCTCTCTCCAGGCAGCCCGGGAGAGCCGCACCGGGTTATGTGCCCGATACCTCCCGCCAAAGGCCTCTGGTTTTGTAAAGTACGAATGAACACAACTCTTAGTCATTTTCTTTTTTATCACTTGTTGTGTGGGAGTGCTCCCGGGGGCCCCTATGCCTGATGGGGCTGGAGGACCGTGGTGGGGTGCTCTACACCCAGATTTAGGAGGACAGAGATGCCTTTGCCTGTCCATGCCTGGATGGCACCGGGGCCCTTAATACCTGGAGTTGAATATCTTTGCCCGAGGGAGGTCAGGACAAGGAGCCACTTGGTTTCAGCGGTGCCTTGAGCCCAGGGGGCAGGAGGAGGAGGAGGTGTTGGGGCTAGCGGAACTCATGCTGCCCTGCTCTGGACGGGAACCACTGGACCACATCCTTGCAACATGCTTGCTCTCTGGCTGGGAACGGCCCTCCCAGACCTGGTGATAGAACAAAGTTTTGATTTTTGTTGTTTCTGTGCAGCTTTTAATGCGTTAAGTGAGGTTGCGATGTAGGCTCTTACTGTGCCGGTTGTCATAGAAACTTGAAGGGCTTTTTTTCTCCTATCCCCCCAGCCCCTTTCTTTCAACCAAAGCAGGTTTGGTTTTATTTCCCCCCCTGTAATTTCAGTTCCAGTCCAATTAAAAACCTGCCTGGCCCTGATTCCCTCTCTCCAGCACTGCCACGCAAGGACTCGCTGTCTTTATGCAGTGCTTCCTTTTATCCCAACGGAAGGCTGCGTGTTCCTGTGTACCGGGTGCTTTCCTGGTAGTGCTGGGTGGACTTCTGTCCCCATGGAGCCCCCAGCGGGGTTGGGGCTGCTCCTCAGCCCGTGTTCCCCTGCGGTGCCTCTGGTTGGGAGAAGATCCCCCCTCTCACCATGGAGTACCTCTCCTTGCTGCTCCTTCTGAAACCAGGGAGCTGAGAGGGGCATGGCTGCTTGGTGCCCGGTCGCTGGAGGTCCCCGGTCCTTTGGTGGAGACACTGAAATGGCATCTGCCTGTCCCGCTGGTCTGAACCCAGGGCTGCCTTCCCCTCTGGCGGGATGGGAGGACAACACCACCAGCTCAGAGCCAAGACCGGCACAGAAGCCACCTATGCACCAGCTGCAGCCCTTCCGCATTTGCTACGCTCTGCATTAATCATGAAAAGGGAATCGAGCGTAGGAAGATGGGCATTTTTTAACAAAATAACCAAGACTGCGTTCTCCCCTAAGCAGGAGAGAAAAGTGTTTGCTGCGGTGAGTCAACACAGAGATGCTTTTGGCATGGGAGGTAATGCTCCCACCCACAGCAGCCATCGCTCCTGCAGCTGGCTACCAATAGGGAGAAGTGGGTCGAGGTGTTTCCCAAGCTGCTTGGCCAGCACTCTCTGCTGGTGTTTCTCCAAGAGCTGCCAGAGGTCCTTTCCCACATGCTCTGCTCCTGACACCAGTCCCCTGGTGGGGACTCCTCACACCTAACAGGACTTCGAGCTCTGAACCTCCTCTTTGAGGAGTGAGCACCCATCTTTGCTGCTCGGTGCCTCACCGGCTCCTTGTGGCTCCAAGGCCCAGTGCTATCTCCTGAGTCACCCATCTTTGCGGTGGTGTGTGGCAGGGAACAGCCTCGGAGCTCCAGTTATCCACTGGGATTCACTTCTGTGGGATTTAGGTATGAAAGGGACTATTAGATCACACCATTTGGCCTCCTGTGTGCCGTAGGGGTGTAAATGCTGCCCACCCGCTCCTCAGTGAGCTGAAGTGGTTGTGGCTGCCGTCTGAGAGGTACCTTATCCTCTGAGCATCTCCAAGAGGTATCTAATCCTGACCCGAAACTCGTTTGAACTTGTTGGGCTCCAGCTCCCAGTCCCTGGCTCTCTGCATGTCCCGCTGGATAAGAGCAGTTGGCACTGCGCTGATTTGGGGGGTGGGGGTAGCAGATTTTTTGTTGATAAACTCAATATAGCTCAAATCTTTTGCAGCAGGCTATTTTCTCCAGCCCTCGGATCAATTTTGTGACTCATCCCTCCAGCCTCTCTGCTTTTTTAGTGTCCCCTTTTAAACGCGGACGTCTTAATGGCGGGAGCGTTTCTGTGTCAGTCTCAGCAGTGCAATACGCGTAACTCTCCTCTCCCCCAAGAACTGCATCAGCTCTTTTCATCGCAGCATCACATTAGAGCCTTGTGTTGGGTTGGTCACCCGTGGTGACCCTTGAGCCTTTCTGGAGGCTCTCTCTTGTCTGGGATACAGTCCCTGTTCATAAATACGGCCTGAAATCCTTCTCGGTAGGTGTGTCATTCCGCACTGGGCTGCATTAACATATACAGTGTTTGAATGGGCTCAGCATTACCAAGCAACCCACATTTCACTCTCTCCTCATCAATATTTACTGTTACATCAATCTTCCTGTCATCTGCTAATTTTTTTGAGCAAGGATTTTGCATTTCCTTCTTGATCATCGATGAAAGTATTGACTGGCGTGCTCCCCGCAGAGCCTCGCTAACGATTCCCCATTGAGGACGTCTGTTTGAGACCTGTCAGACGGCTCTTAATCTATTTAACGTGCTTTATTGATACTGTATAGTACTATCTTCTAAAATCAGAATGTCAGGAAGCACTTAGCGCTCTGCCTGCGCAGCCGTAACGTACGCGGTGCCTTTTTCAGCTCAGTCTGTATTCGCTAAAGAGTGACATCGGGCTCATTTGACAAGATCTCTTTTCCACAAAGACACACCAACTGACTTTAATTATAACTTACATCCTTTAATTATTTCTTAATTTAATTCCAGATGAGCCCTGGCTTCTGGGTCTTCTATCAGGCTGACCATTTAGTAGTTAACTAGGTCATCTTCACTGCTGGGGCTGAATATTGCTGCGAAGGAGCCATTTGCCATCTGGACGTGGCAGCCCAAAGTTTGCTCAAAACAAACAGCAGAGCCCAGAAAACTCTCCCCAGCTCTGGGGCCGCGTTACCTGTGCGGGCTGGTTCGTGCTCTTTGGCTGCCTTAAGGGTAGGTGAGGATACTCGTGCTTTAGGAAAGCTTCACCTCTCCTAGGAAGTATTTCACTCTCCTTTTTTTCCCCAAACACAGCATGAGTATCTATTGACTGTGTTTGCCTTTTCTGCGTCATTATGAGCAGTGCTACAGCCTCTGCTTAAAAATGGTCCTATTGCTGCTCACAGATGGACCTACTGCTAGAATTTGTTTGGCTCCCGCTGGTAGATTTTGCATGTCCAGCCGTGTGTTTTCCCCTTCTTTAGTTTCCCGTCTCAGTTTCCTACATGTTGTAATTTTTCATTTGTATTGATCACCCTTCAGCATATATCCCGTTTCCGCTCCGAACCTTCATTAAGCAAAGGGGATTTTTTAGCGAGTTCCTCATTTCCCTAACGATGAAATTAGGACTTTACAGACATTCAGTGAACTCCCCTTAAAGCACTCTTATTTTTTCACTCTACTTTCTTGACACTCGGTTTTATCCCTTCTCCTGGGATGCGACAATAGACATTTTGCAGTACCAAGTGTGCGCAGCTTCCATCTTCTCATTGGTCCGTGGGGATTGCTGCCAGCCTGGGCTGCCTCTCCGGGCACCCAGCGACCGCTCGACCTTTTGTTGCCTGCAGCGCATTAGCTGCTGCATTGTGAAGTTATCAGCTGTAGTATTTAGAAATGCGTGTGGTATTTTACTGCTGGCTCTGTGAGTCTTCTAGCGTGTGACTCACAAACCCAAATCCTTCATAATTCATTATTTTTTTCTTTCTTTTCATTGTGAATATATATTTAAGGTTCATAGAATCATAGAATGGTTTGGGTTGGAAGGGACCTTAAAGATCATGCAGTCCCCCCCCCTGCCCTGGGCAGGGACACCTCCCACCAGCCCAGGTTGCCCCAAGCCCCATCCAACCTGGCCTTGAACACCTCCAGGGATGGGGCAGCCACAGCTTCTCGGGGCAACCTGCCCCAGGGGCTCACCACCTTCACAGGGAAAAGTTTCTTCCTGATATCTATTCTAAATCTCCCCTCTTCCAGTTTGAAGCCATTCCCCCTCGTCCCACTGCTCCCCTCCCTGATCAGGAGTCCCTCCCCAGCTCTCCTGGAGCCCCTTTAGGCACTGGAAGGGGCTCTGAGGTCTCCCCAGAGCCTTCTCTTCTCCAGGCTGAACCCCCCCAACTCTCCCAGCCTGTCCTCCCAGCAGAGGGGCTCCAGCCCTCCCAGCATCTCCGTGCCCTCCTCTGGCCCCACTCCAGCAGGTCCACGGTTGAGCTCCTGCAGCCCTGTGCTGGCTGAGGTATGATGTGCCATGCCTTTTCCCAGTCCTTGGTGAGAAGGTAAATCTGTGTTTTTTCAAGCACTGACTGCTATAAGATCCATAATTCTAAAGAAAAAAAATACAATGGCATGTACTGTAAGTATACAGTGCCCTCCTCTTCCTTCCCTGCCACCCCTCCTATGCAGAGGCTTCTCAGCGCATAAATCATCGTAGCAGGTTTCAGTAGCGTCAAGCATATTAAATTTCTGCTCGCGAGTGAAAATTTCCCATTCCTCGTGCTCCTTGCTCAACCTTGCTGCCTCGTGTCATCTCAAGAGCTTGCTGCTTTGCCCGTCAGCACAGCACGAGTAACATCTCTCATACTCTTTCCTGGAACGAGCACAGATTCCTCTGGCTTTTTATTCAAATATGCAGTCCTGATATTTTCTCTCCATGCTTTCACCTGTGGTGCCAGATAGACAGCTGGCCCATGGAACCATCAGCAGCTATATCAGCCTGCACCCTCTTCAGAAGCTTCTCCTCGCTGAAGACCACCCTCCCCGTGGCCAGCCTGGCTGGTATCCGAGCGCTTGGCTGCGTGGCACCACCGGAGTTGCCTTGTGCTCGCCTGCCGGAGACGCTGTTCGGTAGAAGAGCGTTTTGTTGTTCCTGAGCCCGCTGGCTGGCAGCATCTCCTGGGAAAGACCGGCCGTTCACCATGTCCTTCCAAACCCATCCACGCTCTTTCCAAC
>NW_009648642.1:359925-374958 GCF_000708025.1 Charadrius vociferus
GCTCTTCCCAACTTCTCGTTGTCCCCAGCGCAGTTATCTCCTGCCTTGCTCCGGCGGTGACCGCGTCCACAGCACAGCATGTGCTGCGGGTGGTGGCTCTGCAGCCCTTCTCCCAACCGCCCGAGCTTCTGAGGAGCAAAAAATTGCCGGTGGTGGTGGAAACGGCAGTATCAGCCTTGAGAGCAATCAACCAGGTCGCTGTGAGCTGTGGCGTTGGTGTTTCTCCTCTGGCTCTTTGCTCTGGGAGGGGTAATCAGGCTGAATACGCTGATTGACTTGGGCTGTACCGGGCAGACTGTGAGGAGACATGCAGATACCGCTTGTTTGCCGAGGGAACAGTGTGCCTCAGGACATGAAAGGAGGAAAACGTGTTGGCTTTTCTGCATCCTGACAAAGCGGTGTGCGCGGAGGTGAGATCTGAGGCTTTGAGCTTCCCCGCAGGTTTCTGGCATTAACAAAAACAGGATTGAGAGTGGCGCGGTGACTTCCAGGAGGTGTACAGTGGGAAGGGCCGAGGGTGCGGGTGCTTGGTTGTCTCACGGTTGGGACATCATGTGAAAGGGCACCACCTCCAGCGTTGCAATCTAATTTATGGGGAAATAAATTCCTCCTCCAGAAGTGCCTCATCTCTCCGTGGACTGCCTAGGGAGCCTGGGCAGCTCGCTCAGGTCTCTGCCACCAGTTTGATGGCTTTCAGCGCGTCCAGAAGATGCAGCTGAAGGTGGGAGGAGCCTGTAATAATTACTGAAGAAACACTGGATAATGGTATTTATACCTAATTAAAGACTTGACTGAACCACACTGTGGACAGCGCGGGCAGGTGGACTTCGGGGCATTTTACTGAGTGGTTGTGGGAGATCTGCTAAACCCCCAGCCACAAGGAAACACCTTCTTGCCCCACAGGAAATGGCAATGCCTGCAGTGCTTTGAGGAAACACGCTGGAGAAGGAGGTAAAAGGAACCCTAGGGCACAGAAAATCCCATTTTTACACTTAAAAATAGGAAAGCCAAGCTTTCCCAGAAGCTTGAATGCCTCCAGAAAACCTCTGGAGCTGATACTGCTCAAGCAGCGGCTGTTAAAGGTTTTTCTTTGCAGTATGAGGTGGGAAGGAAAAAGCACCCAGGGAGGCAAAGCTCAGCTGCATTCATTCTCCCCCTCGGATGTCAGAGATGCTTTGTTTTCCAGAAGCGCTTATTATTCATGCAGCTATCTCATTAGACAGCTGAAATACAGCTCCAGCTTGGGGCTTGTCATGGCCCGGGCCCTACCACGGAGCTGTGCAGTGTCTCGGCTTCCTGCCCTGCGGGAAGTTCTGCTGGAGCCGGCAGGGTGGTACTTGGTGCCTGCCTCGGGGCACCAGTGCCGGTGGCAGTTTGGTCATCTTTTCCCCACTGCGTTCTTCTTTTCTCCCTCTTTCCATCAAAATTTGTCCCACGATCCTATGTCACTGTCTAGCACGTATGTGGGCTTAACGTTGCTTGGCCTGAGGGTCCTTCAGCTCTGGGCAGCGGCCTTCCCGAAGAAGGTACAGTGCAATAGCTGCTCTCTCCGGATGTTGCCCTCGTTCCCAGATATTTCCAGTAAGCCCCTCTGCCTGCACACAGCGTCTTGGCCGCCTGCGTCGGGGCCAGGTTGCCAAGCCCGGTTGTGCCAGATCCCTCTTCTGCAATGCGGCCCCTTGGCTTTGCCGTCTCCAGACCACCTGGATGGCTCTGAGGATGAGGAGGACTCTGCTTCTGAGTTTTTATCAAGCTTCTGTGTCCTCCTGCCTCTCCCCAGCTGGTGAGTGTTGCTAGAAGCTCTGGTTTGAACCAGAAACCAGTCTCAGACTTCTAACCAGTTTCTAACCATCTCAGACTGGTTTCTAACCGTCTTGGTTTTGCTGCTGCAAATTACCAGCTTCACAAGCGATGAAGACAGTCTCAAAGCAGGGGAGGAGGCAGCGTGGCTGCTGCTGAAGACATTGGTCTTGCTTCATTGGAGCTGGGGAAGGACTTTTTCCAAGGGCATGTAGTGATAGGATGAGGGGGAATGGCTTCACACTGGAAGAGGGGAGATTTAGATGAGGTATTAGGAAGAAATGTTTCCCTGTGCGGGTGGTGAGCCCCTGGGGCAGGTTGCCCCGAGGAGCTGTGGCTGCCCCATCCCTGGAGGTGTTCAAGGCCAGGTTGGACGGGGCTTGGAGCAACCTGGGCTGGGGGGAGGTGTCCCTGCCCAGGGCAGGGGGGTGGGACTGCATGATCTTTAAGGTCCCTTCCAACCTAAACCATTCTATGATCCTGTGATTCATTGAGGGCATCCTGTGGAGTCCCACCTTTGGGATTTTGTTGGCTGGTCGGAGCCACCAGTGCTGTCACCAGGAGGGACCACGTGCATCCCGGCGCGTTTCGCTGCAGTCGGCAGCGAGCCCGGTGTGATGGATCCCACCTCCTGCCAGCGGTGTGGAGCGTGGTCCTGGGGGAGCTCCCAGCCACAAGACCCTTTTCGCTTGAGCAGTGGGGACGCTGGAGGGGGTGTCAGCCACAGCAAATGTGAAACCCCAAATATTTGTACACAAAGGCCACGCTGAAATCCCCATCCCGGTCCAGACATCAGAGGTGTCATTTTTGATTTCCCAAACACAGAGAGAGCCCTTTCAGCCCCGGCTTGCTCAGACACTGCAGCTTTAATGTCCAAGCACCCAGCGTGTTTCCACTCCCCTCAAATGCATCAATCAGGTCTCGGTGAGGCTCTGAAAGAGCCAGTTTGTTAAACAAACACACTTAGTGTAAAAAGTTTATTCCAGTTAATTAGGACTTCATTGCAATGGAAACAAATTACCCAGCTGTCATCTGCCAAGGCAAACAGCAACGGGGGAGAGGGGGTCCTGGCCAGGCGGGAGACAAACAGCCATCTCAGGCAACCTTATTTATGGCCTTTTTATGTATTTCTGTATTTATTTGGACATTCCTGAGCTGGAGAGCTGGGTTATGGCCGAGCTGCACGCCCCAGCACTTGCATGGCGTAGGCTGTCACCGGCAGCAGGTTATCTGCCCACGGGGCTCCTGGGCACAGAGCCGTGGGGACCCGGGGGGTTGGGGTCTGTGTCCCCGTGCACATCCCTGGGGCTTGTCCGGGGCTCTCGCTTCAGGGACGGAGGTGAGATGCTGGATGTGCAAGCGATGGGCAGGTCAGGCAGAGCTGCTGGTCCCCGCTGGAGGCGGGGGATGCAGGGGTCCCCGGAGGGAGCAGCATGCTGGGGAGGCACTGGGGAGGACTGGGGGCTGGTGGTCACTGGGAGCTTTGCCCGAGCCAGCGATCCCCACGCTGCCGTGGTTCCCTGCCCTCGCAGCGGAGTGCCCTCTGCATCGCCCTCCCCCCGCCCCCCCCCCGCCCCCCAGCCTGTGCTTCTCCCGCAGGCTCCTTTCTATTTTCAGCCTCTCCCTGCCTCTTCTACCGCACGCTCCCACTCATTCCCAGCTCATTTTATTTAAACAAACACCCCGTCGGCACCCTTTTTTTTCCTCCTCGAGCTTTTCTTGAAAAAAAGGGAGAAAGGTGAAAAGGGGAGGGAAGCCGGGAGGCGCGCGGGGAGCGGAGCTGGATGGGAGCTGGAGGCCGCATGATTCCCGCGGGTGCGCTGGGGGAGCCGGGCAGGATGGTGCTGGCTGCCGCAGCCGGCGCGCGGAAGTGACAGATAAACCCGCGGGATTAGCAGCGTGTATCGTTGCAGGAGAGCAGCATCCCCTTCCTGGAGCATTAGTCACCCGAGCCTGACGCCGGGGCGGGGGAGGCGAGTGCAAATCATCGAATTACCTCCTCCCGCCTGCTCCCGTCCCTGTCCCCTGGCTCCCAGGTGGCCTGTCCTTGCTCGGTGTCCCTCCAGCTCTGCCCTTCATAACCAGAGGGTGGGTTGTGCCCCAGCTGCCGTGGCCGGCGTGGGGACATGCAGAGGACATTGGCCCCGGGGATGGATGGGTGCAAGCAGCGCATCTCCACTTGGCCACGGAGACAGTCCCTCCTGGTGCAGCCATCAGCGTGGTGGGTTGGGGTGGCACAAGCATGGGCGCTGTCCCCGTCGCCCTTGGGGATGCATTGTCCCCTGCAGGCCTCGAGGACGTGCAGGACAAGAGCAGGTTTCGGCCCTTGCACTGCGACCTTCCAGCAGGGTTGGATTTCTCTTACGTGCCTGGTGGATAAACCCAGGGCTCTTCCACCCTCCTCGTCTGCTGCGATCACATCCGGGGCAGATTTTTCTGGTCCTGTGAAGTCCTGAAATCCACATTTGAATTTCACATTGCGAGTGAGTTGCCATCAGGAGCCTTTTATACACTTTCCAAGAATGTTTCTGTTGCCTTATGGCTGTAAGATCACCGTGGCCTGCGCTCTGAGGTTTCCGTCTGTGATGGCACACGTTCACGGGGGTGGAAAGCCTGAATCGGGGCACGCATCCTTGGAGGGGCCTGGAAGGGGGCGAATAGCAGAGCCGAGCACTGATAGATGAGTCCTGAGACCGGACTGATCTCATCTGAGGGATGTGGGAAAGATGGTGACCAGCACTGGAAAGGACAGATTTGGCTTCCTTTATGGAGCTTGGACGGGAGCGGAGGAGGGCTTGGGGAGTTTGGCACTTGGTTCCCTGGAGTCGACTGGCCCATCTCGAGAGGTAATTGGAAAACACAAAAATAAAAAGCAGCAAGGAACCTCGGCGCCACCGGTCCCTGCCCGAGCACTGGGCTGTGTTGCATGTACCCCACCATTGCTTCGGAGGCAGCCATGCCCCCTCGGTCCCACAGCGACACGCACGGGGTCCCCGTGCCCCCACGCTCCGCAGGAGCCTGGGCTGGCAGAGCCGGAGCGCGGGGTGCCGCCATCTCCCTCCTCCGGCTGGCAACCCTCTATTATTAGGGATTTGAGCTTTCTGTTTCCAGATTGATTTGTTGTCAGTGTTTATTTTTAGCTCCTCCAGTGCCCCGCAGATTCCTCGAGGGATTCTTTCTTTCCCTCTCCCTCCTCCAGGTTGGTTTGTAACGTAGCCACGTCGATTTGAGCCACGAGCAGGAGCTTTCAGTGCTGGCGGGGGCTGCGCTGCAGTGCTTGCCGAGCTAATTACCTTTCTGGGTTTGTCTAAGGCTGATGGGTCTGATGGGTCCGGGCACTCCTGCAGAGAGCGGGGTGCTGGGGGGGAGCGTTGCTCCCACCTACAGCCGCTGGTGCAGATGCCTTGCGATCTTCACTTAAGGTCCTGGTGGCCAAGGAGGTGAATGGCATCCTGGGGTGCATCAAGCAGAGGGTGGCCAGCAGGGCGGGGGAGGTCATCCTCCCCCTCTGCTCTGCTGTGGGGAGGCCACATCTGGAGTACTCTGTCCAGTTTGGGGCTCCCCGGGTCAAGAAGGACAGGGAACTACTGGAGAGGGTCCAGCAAAGGGCTACAGAGATGCTGAGGGGACTGGAGCATCTTTCTGATGAGGAAAGGCTGAGGGACTTGGGGCTGTTCAGTCTGGAGAAGAGAAGACTGAGGGGGATCTTATCAATGCTTATAAATCCTTCGAGGGAGGGTGCCAGGGGGATGGGAACAGTCTGTTTCCAGTGATGCCCAGTGATAGGAGAAGAGGTAATGGGCACAAGCTTGAACATAGGAAGTTCCCTCTTAACATGAGGAGGAACTTCTTTACTTTGAGGGTAGTGGAGCAGTGGCACAGGCTGCCCAGAGAGGTGGGAGAGTCTCCCACTCTGGAGCCATTCCAGACCCGCCTGGACGCCGTCCTGTGCCACTGCTGGAGGTGCCCCTGCTCTGGCGGGGGGTGGCACTGGGGGAGCTCCAGAGGGCCCTTCCAGCCCTCACCAGTCTGTGAAGGTCACTGCCAAAGTGTGGCGGGTGGCTGTTGTCCCCTTTGCTCTTCTCAGCACTGCCCTCCTTGTGATTTCTCGCTTTTCACCACCCAAGGCGAAAAAATTCCAACTGGCACCACCGTACTGGCCACATGGAGACAAAACCCCGAGTCCCCCGTCCCCCCCTGCAGCTCCGCAGCCAGGTTGGATGGAAATTTTTAAGCCTTTTTTTTTTTTTTTTTTTTTTTAAAAAAGCCCTGCATAAAGTAATTCAAAACAAATCGCAAGTATATTTTGGACTCTGGCGGAGCTGTCGTCGTCGCCTCACTTCGCCCGCTGGCTGTCCCAGACAAGGGCTCACTTTAAGCGTACCCTTCTGCCGAGCGGGGCGGAGGCCGGGGGGGGAAATGTTTTCATTCCTAATTTAGAGCATCCGTCCCGCTGGGGTCCAGCCCCCCATCTCCCGCTGAGCCCCGCGCAGCGCTGGGAGCCCCGGGGGCTCCCTGCAGCCAGTTTACCTGTCACCACCAGCTCCAGGGCTGTGCTAACGCATTCGTTAGAAAAAGTGACTCTTTTTGGACTTAGCCTCCTTCTTCTCGCCCCTGGGTTGGCGCTCGGTGGGGGATGTGTGAAGGTACAGTTTGTGCTCTGTTTTTTTTTTTTTCCCGGATTTCTGTTATTTTGTAGAGGAGGGTAAGTTAGCTTATTTTTAAGCACCTAAAATATAGGTTGATATTCAGTATAGGTTTGCTGTTTTTCCTGGGGAGAAACAGCACTGGGAGGTCCCGTTCGGGTATGGCTTTGGTGGTGGCAGCTCCATCACCATGGCCCCGATCCCGGAAAGTGTGTTTGACGGCAGGATTGATCTCCACGGGCCGCTCTTACCCTGAGCCATGAGCACATGCTTAAAGTGTTTTGTTGGACCCGGCCCTGCAAAAGCAGAGTCCCTTCAGCAGCTGAAGGTTCAAAGCCAATGGTTCAAGCAAACCTGAAAGGCACTCACAAGGCCACCAGTTAGGTCCCCTTGCAGCAGCAGGGCCTGAGCGTCGCGGTGTGGCAGCTCTTCTTCCTCTCCGTGGGTTAACCAGCTGCGAGCAGGAGTAGGGGGAGCAGACACAGCAGCCACGTGTCCCCAGGGGGTGGGTTGTGCTGAAGGAGAAGACCGGGACAAGTGCCTGCAGTGGTGCTCTTGGTGGCTCGTGTTTTGCAAAGCCATTGATCAGCCATCACCTAACATTGCTTTCTATCGCGATCAAGTTATGGCTGGCTGAAATGCCCAGTGTTAGCAGAGGGGCTCAGGGTATCTCCATGATGAGCCTAATGTCAGACTCCGATTTAATTGAGCGACATGGTGCTGGAGGTGAGAGGTTTTGAATGTGGTCCCAGATGCTGCAAGGTGCTGGGGCCACGGTGGACTTTCCCCTCTCTTCTCTCGGCTGTTTTGCTTTGGGGTCTGGACTGCAGCTTTTCCAGGGCTGAAGTTGTCATTGAGGCTTTTCTGATCTTTGTTTTTATAATGTTCATTAGCATGGTTCCTATCAAAGAACAGCACGTTCCCTCCCTATCCTCATTTTCTCCCCGGTTAATAACCCTTTGCTGCTTCAGCTCGCTTGGAAAAAGAGACAGTTGCTTTGGGAATGACTCCTGGTATAAAAGACAGACGTCAGCGTTTTCAATCTGATCTGAAAAGCGGCGTTAATTCAAAGAGAGGGCTTGGTGAAATGACTACAGAAGACCCACGTTACGTGTCTGGGGAGCATTGAGCCAACCTGGATCAAAACGTGGCAGTGTGCGTGTGTTCCTCTGAGCTGCTGAGAGCTGCTCGGAACCCAGATGGTCTCTTTGCCTTTCAGAAAGGGGCTGTACCAGCAGCCTCCTGCTCCTCCTTTCCCTCCCTGAGGCTCAGCTTTGGAGATATCCGTTGCTGAGGTAAATAAAAACCCTTATAACAGGGTTGAGCAGTGCAGAAGACCTAAGGTGCGAGAGATCGTACAGCAAAGACTGAGCTGTTACGTGCGCCTCAGGTTGTGTGCGCCTCGCCACGTGCTGGGGAGACATGTTTTGGCTGAGGTTGGATGGGAGGTGGTTACGGTTTCTGAGCATCTGCTCTGCTCCTGAAGCCCCCACTATCCTCCTCAGCTGCGTTTTATCAGTGCGGAGGAACAGACCGAGGACACTAGACTGAGGTTTGAAGCGAGCGGGGACACCCGTTGCAAGACCATGCTCCAAATTTTCTGCCTCATGGGGTGTAGAGCAAGTGTCGGCATTGCGTGCCAGATGTTGAACCCATGGGCGTTAGCAGCACAGCACCGTCCAGAGGACCCGCGGGTATTTACTGGAGGTAGGGAGGCTGCTGCTGGTTTGGGGAGAGTCGGGAGACCACCTGCCTGGTGGGACCCTTCCCTATGGTGAAGGAGTACACACTGAGCGAGGCTGAGTCACCTCGGAGCAGGGAAAAGGCTGTGTCCATCGCATGGTTTCAGTAAATCTGGGATTTAGTTCCAGGGGAGATGGTGATTGCTGTGCGAGTCGAGGAAAAGGAAGCAAGAGGCACCAGCGTGATGCCCTACATCTTGGAGACACAGTCTCCCATCTTTCCTGTTGTGGCCTTGACCGTTTCAGGGCTCCTTTTCCACTGTCTGTGAAAAGCACAACCAGCTCAGAAACAACTCCAACAACTCTTCTCCAGAGCAGCTGGGCCCAGCTCTCCAGAAAAGAGGGGTTTTTCTGCAGAGCCTCCAGAAACTCAACTCTCCCTGTGGACCTGCTGGCCGGTCACATCAAAAGGCGGTTTGCTCTGAGAAGTTGGAAAGCACTGTGACGGCCTGGATGGAGTTGCAGCGAGGTGTGAAGGGTGCTGTGTCCTAGGGGACCTGCCTCCCATGGTGTCCCTCCGCCACGGGCAGCATTTGCCGTGCATTGAGATGTGGTTTTGGCAACAATCTGTGATGTTCTGTGCTGGAGGATGGAAGGGGAAGACGAGGCACCTGGAAAGCATCCGTGCTGCTATTGCCAGCATGAGTAATGCACCTCTTCTTGATTCTTCAGGGCTACAGGTTTTCTCCAAGGACAAACCCTCCCGTGGTTTATCTTCCATTGCTGGCTCTTTGCTTTCTAAGTGTCTGAAAGCTCTTTTGAAGGCTTTGGGGTCCCGGCAGCCAGCGCTGCAGAGCACACCACGCTGGGGTTTTAAGTCAGCTGCTGCAAAGTTTTACGTCATGGGTTTGTCATCGCATCTCTGTGTTATGCTTGTGTTGGTGGGCAGATGTTGTCCAATGGTGGAGGGGACCTTGCAGAACCACGGAGCGGTTTCGTGGTTTGATGTGTGAAGCCCAAGGCCACAATGAAAGGCAGACAGTGAGAAGGTCACCCACCATGGCTCATGTCTCTAATGATGGCTTTGCCCAGTGGTTGTGGTCTTTGCTGCAGGATTTCTTGGTTGGAAATGAAGGTGTCTCATCTCCTGCATCACTCCAGAATGAGATGCAACCCTCTCCAATCTCTGTCCCCCCACCGCTGCCCTCAGTGTGGTCATGCGTGAAGGGCATTTTAGGTGTGGGAGCTCTGCTGGTGGGCATTGCTTCATCTGGAGGATGTCAAGTGCCATAGGTTCTCCTGCTGGGAGGTGACTCTCTTGCATGAACAGGCTCTTGTGTCGGAATAAAACGCCTTTCACTGGCCTGGCTGGCACAGCCATCCTTCCTGGGGTCTGAGGAAACGGGCCTGATGGTGGTTTAATGATGCTGGGCATGGTGCGGTGTAGACAGCTGTCTTCTGAGGAGCTCAGCTCCCCGTGGGTGGATAGTAAGAGTTAGTGGGGAAACTGAGGCACAGAAGCTTTAGCTCATGGGTGAGGCCATGCAGCCCAGACTGGTGCCCTTTGATTTTCATAGTAGCAGATGAAAGCCATTGTGCTGGGTCCTCTGGCAGCCTGGCTGGGAGGAGGACCCCATCCCCATGCTCTGTCCCTCGCTGTGGTCCCCACCCAGCCGGTCCATGGCTGGATACTGGCTGGAGATGTGACCCCCACAGAGATCACATCTCTGACAGATGGCAGCGTGGTTCCCAGCCCTGGAAACGGCTTTGGCCCATCCCACTTAGCTCCTGCTGCAGCACATCCCTCCTCCCAGTCATGGACACTTGGCTTTTTGGGTTGCTCATGTCGGGAGCCGAGGCCGTTTGCTCTTCCCGAGGGTGGCGAGTGCCTCTCGCTCTCCCTTGCTCCGTTGCTGGAGTCCCTTGTGCCTCAGGCGCCGAAGAGCTCTCCTCTCACTTGGCTGCAGAAACGGGCTCAGCATCCCAGAAATTCAGGCTTTCATGTGGGAGCCAATAGTCACACAACCTCCATCCAGAAACCATCATTATCGGCCGCTCGCTTTTTCTTGGTTTCTTTGAACTACAGCTCCCAGGATGCCTGAAGATATGCAGACATCCCGAAGACAGTGGTTTCCCATAAACTTTTGGGGTTTCATGCTTTGCAGGCAGGAATGTTTTTATTGCGTCGCAAATCCCTTCAAGTCCCTCAAACCTCCGTGGCGCTTCCCCACCGTGGGGCAGACGCAGTGGCTGGAGACGGCCGGGAGGGAGGCACGCCAAGGGCTTTTCTCTCCTGCTTTTCGCCCCCTCCCTCTTCTTGCGAGAGGGACCTTTGTAAATCCCCGTCGTGCCTTTTCAAGGGGACTTTTGGGCTGGGAGGAAGTTTGGGTGAGCTACGGTTTGCCTGGAGGGACGTGTTTCCCGTTCTCCTTGTCACCGTTATTTCAAGGGCTGTTCAGCAGCGTCCTGCGTCCCCGCGTGCGTTGCTGGGCAAAGCTGTGGAGATGCTAGCGGGCAAGTGCATCAGGCAGGCTGGCGAGGGGTTTTCGCTGGACTGGGAAGAACTGGGCATACCGGGAAGAGAAAAAGATGTGGATTCGTGCAGCGCTGCAAGAGAGCCGAGTGGGCTGGGGTTTAAATCCTGACATGCTCACGAGACCTAAGGGAAAACCAGAGAGGGAAATTTTCCTTTAGCACGGAGAGATGTGGTTGTAACTGCGACCTGGTGGCCCGTCCCCCAGCCCCCAGCCCAGACCTGCCCCTGGGCCAGGCGAAACGTCAGGGGACACGGTGTGTGTGGTCCCGATGTCCCACGGGTGCCCCCCCCCCGGCTCCACATCTTCCCGCCTCCCATCCTGGGACTGGGAGGAGGGTGCTGGGAGTGGAGCGGGGTCCGTGGCGTGGGCCCGGCTGCCCCTAACAATCCCTTAGTTTCTGTAGGAGAGGAAACGCAGGGGGTAGAACAGGGCTGTGTGTAATGCGGTGGCATTTTATGGCACTGTTCTTCTGACCATAAAAATACTTTAATGAGTTTTTCCCATTTTGTGGTGGTGAACACCGGTGTTGAATTCTATGGTTGGACTCACGGCATTTTGCCTTCCTCCTTTTTCCTTTTGGTTGCTTAAAAAAAAAAAAAAAAAAAAAAGGAAAAAAGCGCGCCCAGGTTCCTCCATAGATTGAATTTTCATATGTATTTCTTCTATAGGTGCTACTTTAGTAGTTTGAGGAGCTTTGTGAACAAAACAAATGGAAAGCTGCTGGGTGCCTTTCAGGGGCCACTGGCCCCACCAGTTGCCTGGCTCTTGCAGGAGGCAGTGCAGGCATGAGTTGGCTGTGTCCCCCCCCGTGGGCTGTGTCCTGGCCCTGCTCTGCACCGTCCCCGCGGGATGCTGCTGGGGCTCTGCTCTGGGTGCCTGTCCTGCTGCCTCCAGGGTCCCGGCTTGTCCCCTGCTGCCCCTCTGCCCTCCTGCCCTGCGGCACCCTGCGCAAGCACACCCGTGTGCACAAGCACACCTGTGGACATGAGCACACCTGTCTGCACAAGCACACTCATGGACATGAGCACAGCCATGTGCACAAGCACACCCATGGTCGCGAGCACACCCATGTGCACACCTGTGGATGTGAGCACACCCGTGGACATGAGCACACCCGTGTGCACAAGCACACCTGTGGATGTGAGCACACCCGTGGATGTGAGCACACCCATGTGCACAAGCAAACCCATGGACACAAGCACACCCATGTGCACAAGCACACCCGTGGATGTGAGCACACCCGTGTGCACAAGAACACCCATGGATGCAAGCGCACCCATGTGCACAAGCACACCCCTGGACGCGAGCACAGCCGTGTGCACAAGCACACCCGTGGACATGAGCACACCTGTGGACGTGAGCACACCCATGTGCACAAGCACACCCCTGGACGTGAGCACAGCCGTGTGCACAAGCACACCCGTGGGCACGCATGGCTCCTGGCACCTGCCCGCCCGTGCCGACAGCGAGCGATGGTGGCAGCGAGCGATGGTGGCAGGCGGTGTGGTCCGCGGGAGGAGGCGGGTGCCAGCCCAGAAAAGGAAAACCATGGAGGCTCTGTGGCCGGCTCGCGTTAACCACATCACTCCTCTCCTGCGCTTGGAAAAGCCTGGGCGACTGGCAGCCCAGAATAACAAGCTTTTCCATTCCTGCGTGCAGCGTCGGCCGCGGGGCCATTTAAAACAAGAGCCGGCTCCAGCGTGAGCGCGGCGCTCAGACTAAACACCGGCACGTCCCCCGCCCCGGGGCGGCTTGTCCCCTGCAAAGGGGGATGGGGCTGAGGCTGCTGGGGCGGGTCGGGACGGCGCAGCGGGGAGGTGGGATGGCATGGCGGTGCCTCGCCGTGTGTGGGCTCAGCCGGACCGGGTGGAGGAAGATGAAGGTCCCAGGAGCGCTGAGCCCCTCCAGGGATCTCCTCACCCATCCGTGCTGATTGCACGCGAGGAAAGAGATCTGTTGGGTTTTATCCTTTTCTCTTCTTTTTTCCTTCATTTTCCCTGGTATCTTTTTAATTAGGAGAACAGCTTTAATTACTAGGGGGGAAATTCTGCGAACTAGCTGGCAGGGCTGTATGCAGAGCTCTCCTGTCCCCTGGCAAGAAGGGAGGGGGTCTGCACGTCTCTCTGCCTTGGCAGACGTACGCTCAAGCATGCTCATGCAGCACGGTTGGAAGAGCCCGAGCTCTCCGTCCTGCTGCTCGAGAAGGAGCGGTATCTTCATCAAAAACAGTAGTAGAGGGAAATGACAGAATCCTTAAACATAAGCAAAGCGATGGGGATTTTGCCCGAGGAAAGGAATGTTTGCCTGTCTTATTTTGTAGGTTTTATTTAATTGTTGTCTGTAGATGGTTGGACTTATGTTTTTAAAGTAGATTAAGCTAATTTTGAGGGTGAAGCATATTGGCGCATGCCATTCATGAAATGGTGGTCATCAATGATGTGGTTTGTGGTAGGGAGTCAGAAAAAGATCTTTGCTTACATCTTCTTTTAAGCTGTTTTACGGCACCAAATGGAGATACGGGGTGGCAGGAGTGGAGAATCCCACCTTAAATATTGCTTTGAGTCGGGCTAGAGAGGCAACTTCCAGACCATCTTATGTCGTCTTCAGGATCCCACCTCTTCTGAAGTCCTGCAGCCTCATTCATGGGCCACATTGGTCCCAGTGGGCGCGGGGTCTCTCGGCAGCACGTCCCACTGCCTCCTTGCTGTGCTCGCCCATGGGATGCTTCCTGGCTCGTACCCACGTGGGGTGGGTTCCCAACAGGATTGTGCGTGCCCGTGGGTGATGATGATGCCCAGGAAAAGGGAGATGATGGCGGTGCAGGTCCCAGCCCCCCGAGGCAGCAGGGGCAGGCTGGGGGGCGGCAGGGCGCAGCGTGATTCACCAGGCTGTGGGCACACGTGCTCGGCGTCGCTGTTCCTGCACGGACAGCTGTTGGTCAGAGGGGGGACAGTTGTTATTGTCAAAATGCAAATGAATAAAATAATTGTTTTGGCAGAGAATTTTTAGGGGAAGGACATGCAAATTTACCTTCCGTTCAGAGTGTACATTGGTATTAAAATACAATGTTTGAAAGCCAAAACAAAGGAACATTTTAATTTGGGACTCATCAGATGGTTCCTTCTGCTTGGATTAGCATCAAATTCTTTGCAGCAAATGCTGTAAGTTTGACAAAACTCTGGTTTTCAAAGAAAACAAGACAAAAGTTCTAAAAATGCCATCCATTTCCAGAGGTTGATGCTGCCTTCATTTGCCTGTGCTGTCGTGAAGGGACTGGCTTGGTACTGGATACTGGACAGGCCACCAGAGATAAACTTTGGAAAATGCAAGTAGGATGTGAGGTTGGGTTTCTCCCTGGGTGCTGCTTTAATCTGACCTCTAGATAGCTCAGAAAAGTCAGCCCGGGGGCTCAGCTCGGGGGCGCAGGAGCTGGGAGGTCTGGTGGGACCTTGGAGCCCACCTGAAGGGCGCTGGCAGACCTCACGGGTGGGGTGGGAGCGAGTGGGCAGCGGGGGCCCGAGGCTGCCGCAGTCACTGTCAGAGCCTGTGCTGAAGGGATGTGTTGTGGTTCTTTCCTTGGCCTTCTTTATAAACACCTTCCATCTAAAAGCTGCTTTTCCACAGAGCTCGGAAACAGCTGCGCTGCTTTTTTCCACGCGCCCATGAGGTATCTCCGTCCTTCTCCCCCTGCTTCCCTTGTCCTTTCATCCTTGGGTGTACCAGCCCACCTTGTGTTGCAGATCCGAAATAGAGACTGGCCACCGACTTGCTAATTGTAATGCAGCCTGATAATGCCAACTATAATTAGCTGTATGTATCAAAGCAGTTTTGCTGGCGGAAGTTTTTTGTGACCCTGTTATCGTACTTTAAATAGAGGATCCCGTCTGCTCTGCCCGGCTCCCTGCTGCAGAGCCAGGTCCTGCAGAGTCCAACGTGGTCCTGCCCAGGGAGGCCGGCCCGTGTCAGTGCTTCTGCCAGGCTTGTCACGAGTTGGGCCTGGCAAGACAACGCTCATCGACAGTGCCCCTCAATATGTTGCAAATGTTGGCAACCACTGAGACGTTTGCTGCAGCAAAATCCCTTCCCTGACCCCCCGGTCACCGCGGCCGACGGGGTGTGCTGTGCCAGCGACAAGGGGCTGCTCTGGGTTGTGGTTACCGGGGTTTTGCAGCTCTGACCTGTCTCTCCCTTACGGCTTTAGGGCCCTCATCAACCAAGAGGTGGTTTGTGTTGATGTGTGCTGTGGCGCAGGGAGGAACAGTTCAGGGTCTCTAAATATGGGATCTTGTCTTGAGCTGCAGCATCACGTTTCAGGGCTGTCTCTTTGTTCCCTTTTGTCGAGACCTCTAACTTCTTTCTTCACCATCT
>NW_009648642.1:374968-378005 GCF_000708025.1 Charadrius vociferus
TCTTTCCCCATCTGCA
This sequence comes from Charadrius vociferus, assembly GCF_000708025.1. NCBI lineage: Eukaryota > Metazoa > Chordata > Aves > Charadriiformes > Charadriidae > Charadrius > Charadrius vociferus. The sequence goes on from NW_009648642.1 coordinate 374,985, forward strand.
GCGTTCCCCACTGTCCCTCTCTCTGGCCTCAGGAAGCCTCAGCACACCAGCCAGCTGTCCTCCCCTTGCGGCAACCCCCTCATCGGGTCAAAACAGGCATCACCAGCTTTGCTTGGCCCCACCAGACTGGCTGGTGTAGCTTGTGAAGACCCATCCCCAGCTGATGGGTGATCCAGCGCACTCGCTGAACTTGTCCCCTCAGCAGGACAAAAGCCTTTGGCTTCTTCTCTGCAGCATCACCCAACCTCAGCACATGGCACAGCTCACAGATCTGCTGTGATAGCACATGGGAAAATTTGACTGGGTGGATATGCCTGAATTCATCACCGTGGCAGCTGCTCAGTTGCACTGTCTAATCTGTCCTGAGCTCCTCATGGAGGTTCTTCCACTGATGTGCTGTTCAACATCATGGTTGCTCAGGGGCCAAAAAATTTCCTAATGTAATAGCCCGCTGGCAGACCTTGGGCTGTAACGGCATCAGATCTCACAAACTAACCACGGTTGAGTCCGCGCGAGAAGTGGAATGCTGAAGTTTAGAAGGAGGCCCAGGGTCTTGAAGAAACTGGCGATGAGTTCCTCTCCCTGTACAGAGCCGATGCCCTGCTCTTCGGATGAGGGACCAAACCTCCTGAGATGCTCTCTGCTGCCCCGCCGTAGGCAGTGCAAGCCCAACCGAGTTCCCGTGCCACTGCCTTGGGGAAGGCACCTCGCTGCTCTTTGGGTTGAACTGTTATGTTCTGGCAAGAGGTCACCCAAGCTTCCCATTATCCAGCCCTGGGCAGCATCTGGGGAGTTGGGGGCAAGCCCCTAGAGATGCAGCAGAAGGACAGTGTCCTGTACAGATGTGGGGGTTCATCCGCAGAAGCCCTGGGTGGGCAACCTTGGCAGACAGCAGCGGCCACGTGCAGTCAGTGTCTGTCCTTGAGCTAAGGGAATGCATTGAGGGCAGGCTTCGGTCAGGGGATCCCCAGTGCTTCCCACCCACCGCTCGCCTGGAGCTAAAGTTTGCAGCATCCATTTGGGCTTGGGAATTCCCTGTGGGCAGTGTCCTGTGCCTGTCACCCGACGGCCCAAAACAGTGGTGGAAGAGCTGAGTTCATGGCTTGTGCGCCCCAACCCTGGACGTCAACCCTGGACATTGCTCATGGCTTTAGGTGGTGGAGGAGGAGGAACTTGAGGAGAGTGGAGTATGTGGCTGTCTGCGGCTCACCAGATTCCCTGCGTTGTCACCCATGAACCCATGGATATCAGAAACCAGTGGCCAAAACCACTTTCCTGAGCAGTGAGGGCAGGAGCAGGACAGCCTGGCAGCGTGGGAGGGCTCCTGGGGCTTCCTCCTCCAAAGCTCGTCTGGGGACCCCAGAAGTTTTGGTGGAAGTTGGGGCAGTTTTCAGCATCACTACCTCTGCTTTCTCCCCTTCTCAACAGGAACAGATAGCAAAGCAGTGCCATGCAGGGTGGCAGGGGCTCGGGGCATCCTCTGAGGATGCCAGTGGGGTTTGGTGGCACGTTGGTGCATCAGGAGTGCCACAGAAAGCCCAAAGTCAGCGGAGGTGAGCCTGAGGCATTACTGCCTTCCGCGTGGTGGTCCCTCTGCAGCCAAGTCCCGTCCTCCCATCCGAGCCTGGTCCCCTCATCCAAGCCCAATTCCCCGGGCTGAGCCTGGTCCCCTCATCTGAGCCTGGTCCCCCCATTCGAGCCCTGCCCCCCTGGCTGACCCCAGTCCCCCCGTCCAAGCCCAGTCCTCCCATCCAAGCCCAGTCCCCCAATCCGAGCCCAGTCTTCCCATACGAGCCTGGTCCCCCCCCCTGCCCCCCATCTGAGCCCAGTCCCCCCATCCAAGCCTGGTCCCCCATCCAAGCCCAGTTCCCCCATCCAAGTCCAGTTCTCCCATGCAAGCCTGGTCCCACCACCTGAGCCCGCGCAGACTCGTGGTTATGTAAAGCCCCGGCGAGCACGGCCGGGAGATTCTTCAGTGTCGGAATCTGAGTCACATGGGGCTGTTTTATTTCCCCCTTCTGCTAATCTCGTTTCTATAGAAACAAGATTGGGAGGGAAAAAAAAAAAAAAAAGAAAAGAAAAAAAAGAGCCGAGCACAGAGCGAGCGAGAAACCTGAGGTGATGGGTGAGGGAAGCGGAGGTGGCAGATGAGGAGGTCGGGCGGCACGGGTGGGAGCAGGGGATCCCGGCCGGGATGGGAGCGTGCCTGCGGTTGTGTGCGTCGAGGGGACAGGGACTCTCCCAAAGAGCCACTCTGGGATAAGCTGCTCCTCCGGCGGTGAGCGATCGGCAGAACCTGGCGGGAAGGGAGCAGAGGCTGTGCAGGTGAGTGAGTATCGCTCGCGTGCCTCCCGGGCGTCTTGCCGCGGCACGGCACGGCCACAGCACACTGCAGCTGTGCCCGGCTCACGGGGGTCCTGTCCCCAGCTGCTGCTTTGGGGACACACTGGTGTCTGGAGCCACGGTCGGTGGGTGCCATGCCCGAACCGTGCCGCTGCAGTGGGCAGGTGAGCGGGGTTTGCCGGCGCGGCATTCGCGGTCGACGCTTGCCCGGAGGCTGTCTGCGTGTGCGTGGCCGTGCAGCCGTGCACATTCCCTTTCCAAAGCCTCTGTCTCCCAAAAACCTGCTGCCTGCTCGGGAGACACCTTTCCAGCTTTGATTATTTTTCCCTCTGATTTATTCTAACTGCACCTGTGCAAATAAAGCGCTCACAGGAGCCAAGCCCCGCAGCTGCGGGGAGCGCAGAGCGCTGTGCTCACTCCCAGCCCCGCTTGCCCCGAGGCAGCGTCCGGCTCCCTCCCAGTGGGATTTCCCTTCCCCAGCCTCTGGGCCAGGCTGCAGCCGGGATGCCAGTGGGGATAAGCCCGACTCCAAAGCTGGTTTTTGCAGTGACTGTTCCCAAAGGGAGAATGAGATGAAAATGCCATTTGTTTTTTTTTTTTTTTTTTTTGGCTGCCAAGTGCCTGGGCTGCCCAGAGCCACCGCACGGCTTTTCCCGGGGCCGGGGCCGGGGCCGGCCG
>NW_009648642.1:378160-404356 GCF_000708025.1 Charadrius vociferus
GCATGGACGCCGGTCTGTCCGGCAGCTCTGGCCACGGCATGACCGGGTCTTGTGGTGCCAGTGGCTGGGTGAGATGCCGCATGAGCACCCGGGCTTCCACGGGCACGCACTCACTCTGATGGCTGCAAACTGCTGAAACGCGCTGCTCTTTGCAGCCACAGCCCGCAATGTCCCTCCGAGGGCCACTGCAGGGGAGAGGGAGGGCCACGGAGCTGAGGGGACAGGGATTTTGCTTGTCATCGCTGCCCAGTTGTGGCATGGGGGACATGGCGGTGAGGCATTGTGAGCCCCCGGCCAGATTCGCGCCTGTGCACAGCTGGTGAAGCCGGAGGGATGAATCGAGTCCCTGTGTATTTCTGGACCAAGTCAGCTTTGGGAAATGTCATTGCTCATCCGCCTGCCCGGCCAGCGAGGGGGTGGAGGGCGGCGCTTCAGACCCTTGTCCTCACGCGAAAGGGCAGCTGAGCGGGTTTTTGCGCCGGGGTGCTGCGTGCTGGGATGGCTCACGAGCTGGCAGAGCCACGGGCAGGACGGGGCCGGGCTGCCAGCACACCGTGTCTCTGCTCTGCCTGCGGTCGCGCCGCCTCAGCGAGCCGGGGGCTTTGGCAGTCCCCCGTTTCGGGGGTCAGACCCCCAGAAAACACGCCTAGTGAAGGGATGGGCGTCAGGCTGGTGTTAGGTGGCGTGTTCGTGCAGCGCAGCTGGCGTGGGAGCTGTGCCCTATGCTGAGCTGGAGTCGTCCCCCTTTGCCGGGCTGTGCTGTGCCAGCAGCGAGGGTGCGAGTGATGCTCTGCGCACCCTCCGTTCATCCCGGTTGAACACCCCGGGGGGCCATCAGCACACACCAGGCTGGGGACAGTACTGTCCCCATCTCCCTTCCACAGCAGCATCTGGCTTTGGCTGCTCTGTGCCTGCGGTGAGGGCTGGGTGCTGTGGCTGATGGCAGCGGGGGGGGGGGGGGGCTTGCCAGGTCCTGCCACCCCCGTGTGCGCGTGAAGCAGTGGTTTTATGGGGGAGACATCATGTGCGGGCTTTGCATCCCCGCGCCCCAGCGGCAGCGGCGTTCCTGCCTCCCCGGCGTTGCCAGCTCTGCTCTGCTGGGAGGGTTGGAGAGAAGGGCTGAGGATGGGTATTACTGCAAGAGTCTCCAGGGCCAATAATTATTTCTGGGGAAAAGATGCTGTGTTCTGACTTAAACGCTGACATGGGACTCTGAACATGTGTAATCTGGCTGACAGATGGCAAGTCATAGAGGTGTGATTTATGATACAGCACAGTAGCTGAACAACCTTCTCTGGTTGTCAGGGGACGATTCTTCCCAGCGCTGCGGTTGATGTTTCAATTGATGGTTTTCCCTGCGTGTCCCCTCGGCTCCTCGGTGGCATGCGGGGACCGCCAGGGAGCCACGGCAAGTGGCCTGGGTCTGCCAAGCCCCAGCAGCGCCGATGCTGAGCTGACACAGAGATGCTGCTTCTTACGGCGGGATGGGCAGATCACCCCAAATCCTGGACCATGACCCCTCCCATGCAGCAGGCAGGGCTGGGGGAGCAGTGTTGGCCTTGTCCCCGTCCCGTGGCTGGGATGAAACTGGCTCAAGGGGCTGCCTGTTCCCCAAACAGGCACTTGTGGTGCTGAACGTGCTGGTAGTGATGGGAGAAGGCGCAAAAATCTTGCCCATCGGTGAAGCGCACAAGAGGACAGATGCCAACAGCCATAGGGAACATGCCTTACTCACACAGCCACTGCGTGCCTCAGTTTCCCTGCTTAAGATCCCTTAAAATTGATCTTTCTCTAGGGATGAAGGCATCTATTAGCATGTGGAAAGCACTTGGGAAGTAAAAGTGTGGTCCCAGCAGCATCCCCCTGCCCACCCGCAGAGCACAGACCCTGGGCACGACGCCCAGCACCGCTGCGGGAACATCCCGACCCCGGGAGCATCCCGACCCCAGGGGGACCGGAGCAGCCCCAGCATGAGGAGCTCAGGGAAGCTGACCCACAAGCAGGGCCTCGGTGGGGCGAGGGGAGCGGGGCAGAGCGGGCTGCTGGCATCGGGCTGCGTTTGCCTGCGTGCAGCCACGGCAGAGCAGGTATGATTCATTCCTTCTTCTGCAGTAGAGTTTATGTAAAGCAGCGCTGTATAAATAGCCAGATGATACTGTAATGTGCTCCTGGCTTTCTAATTAGCGATGCTTCTGCTGGAGCTTTTGGGTCTGGCGGAGGTGAGAGGAGGCTGGTTCACTGCTGAGGGCTGGATGAGTTGCTGACAGCTCTCAAGGGGGAGGCACCGGCCCACCAGAGCGGTCGCAGCCATCGCCTTTAACCCGGCTGCGAGCAGTTGGAGGTGGTGGGTGAACCGGCTGGGTTACTGGTAGGCTGGAAGGTTGGTCAGGGGGTTGAAAACAGCATGCAACATCTCAAGATACTTGGTGACCTTCTGGCTCATACCTGGCCTCACTTGTCTGCCCCGGGTCGAGACGATCTAGGCAGGGCCTGCCCTGAGCCGGAGAGCATCCCCTTTTTCCCTGAGCCTTCCCCTGCAATGTTGTGCCACAGGGGAAGTCACGGGGAGGCTGCACGTCCCCGAGCACCCAACTGGATTCTCCGGCCCCACCAGCACAGGGAATGATGCTCCTTCATTCCGAGCCCAGTCGGCACGGCACCCTGTTTTCCCCCTGCCATTCCCCCCAGTCTTGATAGATGCTGTTGGCTCTATCCAGTGGCTGCTCCTTCTCTGCTTTGGGCAGGTGTGTGGGTGAACCTCCTGGGTGTGTAATTGCGCCGCTGGTGTTCATCACAAGAGGCATGTCTGGCACGGCGGAGGCACTCGCTTGTCGCAGGGGGCAGCTGCCTTCTTGCATCCCTGCAGGTGGTTTGGGGTTTCCCAGCTCCCCATCCCTGCTGGGGACCAGTTTGGGAGTGGTGGCCGACAGTCCCCAGTGGGGACAGGGTGCAGCAAATAGGACAGTGTTCTCCAGCTAGTCCCCAAATCTTATGAGAACAACATCCCCAGCGTCCTGGCAGGGGGGGTGGAGCCCTCACCCCTGCAGGGTGGCAGGAGCCTCTCCTGGGAAGGGGGAAAGGTGGGCAGCGTGAGGACTGCCGCAGCGGGAGCAGTCAAATGCCACCGAGGAGGTGCTGTCGGAATCCAGCAGCCCCCGTTCCCACCACCCAGCCCCATCCCTGGCTCAGCCCCAAGCCCTGCTCGCCCCGGGGTCCACACCACACCGGGGGCTGCTGCAGAGCGTGAGCGGCCCGAGCCCACGCCTCCCTAAATTGGGATTCTTATTCATTACAGCCGAGCTTTGACACCGGATCAAAGGAGAGGCGAGGTGGCGGGATGGCGTTAGTGCAGGGCTCTGCTAGATGGGCTTTCACAAGGCGCCTGGATCGCTCCTCTTCAAACGCCTCTTCCTCCGGCTGCGAGTGGAGGAAAGCTGGGGTTTGGGTTTCTTGTTGGGTTTCTTTTAAGGCAAACCTCATCCTTTACATCAAAGTAGTATTTCTTCTCAAGAATGTAAAGAATGACCCTGGAAGGTCTGAGTGGCTCTTTCCCGGCGGTGATCGGAGAGACGAGAGCCTTCTCCAGAAAGCTGTCTCCACCCCGTCCCCAGCAACAGCAATTCATAAGCTGAAAAATAAATCAATAACCAGAGTTAATGAATTGAAGATGTCTGTGTTTAAAATGTATCAGGGAAAAAAACTGTTAGCTGGTCGTGGTTGTCTTAATTATTGTGAGGAAAGGCAGGGAGCTCTCGTTTCTGAGAAATACCTTCTTTTTTTCTTCCTTTTTTTCTGAGGTATTTTGTTTGGTTGAAGCCGATCAGGACTTGAGAGGAGAATAGGATTGGCTTTAGCAATGTGTGTAGGTTCAAAGTCTCCCCCCGGGTCTGTCCCTTATCCCCCGGGACCTCTGTCAAATCGCTCCTGTCCCTTCCCTGCACAGCCCGGGGCCGGCTGAGCGGTGGGAGCCGGTCATGCTGGCACAGGACCAAAGGAGAAGGAGAGGCAGCGACCATGCCAGCATGCGTGGCAGGGCTGGTAGATGGCACCAGTGCCACCAGCCTGGTTGTGTGCCCAAGTCGGGGTGTCCCAGGTCCCCAGGCTGCTCCCGCCTCTGCTCCCGGTTGTGGCAGCTGAACCTATTTGCTTGAAGGTCTTTCTGTTTCCTCTTCCAAAACATCTCCGACGTGGGCTGATTTACATGTTACCCCCCATCAGGAAAGCTGTCACGGTGTTTTGAGAGTGCAGCTGGGGAGGCCACAGGGACTCTGGGGCGTCTGAAGGAACGTGCGGCCGTGGCAGAGGTCTGCTTTGCTTCTGTCCGTCGATGCTTCCCTGGCTGCCCGACCCCTCTTGGGCAGGCACTGTGAGAAGCAGAAGCAGCCGGCGTTTCTCCAGTGTTGGCCATCACCAGTTGGCATTTGGGCAGGAGCGTATGACCCGGGGAGGTGATTTTGCTGCCGCGAGGAGCGGGACCTGGCACTAACTCAGCCTGCCAGGCTCGCAGCTCCGATTTTGCTAACAGCGCGCCACAGACCTGTGCTGGTCCTGGCTTTGCAAAGCGTTGCTAAAGCTGCTGCTGCTCCGCTTCTTCCCCTCCTTGAGGCTGGTGCCGCGCCGTCCCGGTGCCGCTGCCCCTCCGGGAGCCCCCGCCTTTCCGCTCCGAGCATCACCTGGCTCTGTCCCGTGGACCTGCCGCTGGGAGCTGGGGTGCTTCAGTGACATTAACGCCTTTCCTCTCCCCTTCCCCAGGTCGGAAAGCAGCCTCTCTAGGTTTGCCCACCGCTTGTCAGTTAAGCAGAAGCAGGAGAAGAGAAGGAAAGCTGAGTATGCCTCGGCCGAGCTGTCTGCGTTCCGGCCCAGGTCTCTGAGCATTGAATGGTAAGAGCTGCAGGACAGGGCTGGGGGAAAGGAGCTCCTGCCTCTCCAGTCCCCCTCCTGTCCCCTGTCCCCACCCCTGCCACTCTCTGTCCCTGCCCAAGCAACGTCCTGTTGGGACAACGCTCCTTCAAACCCCTCCGTCTGCTGCAGAAGCTCCCCCAGGGTGTGAAGCCAAAACATGCCCCCTGGCCCCAGTGCAGGGAGCAGCGGGGAGCCCCAGGCGGCTCCTTCCTTGGGGGCTGAAGGAGACCCCATGAACTGAGCCATGGGGGTTCTTTCGGGGCTCATGTGGGGCACGGACATGCCCCCGCTGCCGGCTGTCCCTCTCCTCTTCCCTTCCCACCCCACACTCCTCATAGGAGCTGCCGGAGGATGAATCCCGCTGCCCCACACACCTCGGTTGGATAAACCAGAGCCGAGAGCTGTGGTGGGACGGCCGCAGACGGCATGGGGGCACCGGGAGCCGTGGGGGCATCAGGAGCCGCAGGGGCTCCCCGCTGGCGCCGTGCTGGGGGTGAGTGGTGTGAGGGGACAGGGCTGCCCCAGCATGAGCCACCCTCCCGGGCAGCCCCGTTTGCCCACCCCAGAGGGACTGCGTGCTCCCTCCTTCCCCGCTGCTGCTGCCGCAGCACCCGCAGGGCCCCCGAGCACCGAGCACAGGTCTCAAACTGCAGTCCCTGTTGGAGCAGGGAGTAATTTATCCTGGGTTTCTAAGCTCTGATGCAACAGCCTTGGAAGCAGATCACAGTCAACCCTCCCAGCGTTAGAGGTGACCTGCTAAGGATATTTAAAAGAACTGGAAATTGCATTGCTTTCTGCTTCCTTAGATGGACAAAGGAGGTTAAAACTTTTTTTTTTTTTTAAAAAAAGAAGAAAGAAAAAAAGAGAAATGCTTAGAAATTGCAAGAATGTGGAGTTTGGTTTTCGTTTACCCTGCTTTTTTTGGAGGTCTTCCTGGCATTTATTTTATGTTCTAACACTTCAATGTGAGGTTGTGGAGTCCTCCTCAAAGGCTTCCTCTATCTGTGAGGTTAGTTAGGCATCAAAGCTAACTAGGTATTAATGAGGCCAGACAAAGAATTTAAGCTATTTGGTGACAGATTGCTTTCTTCTCCAGTTGCACAACTTTCTCCCCTTTGCTGAAACGATGTCATCGGGAAAGCTGTTCTGCAATTACTATGAATCTTCCAAATAGACAAATATGTGAATTTGCAATATACCAAATAGGAAAAGAAGCAAAGGACTCGTTAAAAACAATCAGAGTTTCTCTTCATGATCTTCAGAGATCATAAAGAAGCAAGAGAAGTCAGTAAATCTCTTTTCTCCCTGTAAATGTCTCTTTGAAGCCCCTGGGTCCTATTTTAGCCCTGCTTTGTCAAGGTATATTTGCGGTACGTTTTCATTCGCTCAGTGACATTTTCCCAGGGGAACCCATCTGTCTTGTATTAGTTTGCAGAGCACCTGGTGCGGCAGCGACACCGCAGCAGTGGTAGGTGATGCTATTTTATGGGGTTTTTGTAAGCCAGCTCAGAAACGAGCTCTTGGTGAGGTGGAATCGCCTTTACCTTCGGTTTGCCCCATTCCGTCGCGTTGGAGATGGAGGCTGGAAAGCGCGAGGTCCAAAAGAGAAGGACCTGATGTCACTGCTCCTGCAGGGACATAGGCACGGCTGGTCTGGCCACGGGGAGGATAACTGCCCTGTGGTCATGGGTTTCATCCATAGCTGGAGACACCTTGAGCTGGATCAGACATCTGACCTGGCAGTGGGGCTCGGGTGGGCTGGGGTGCTGGGACTCGCGTGCTGGGGCTCACTGGCACTCAGTGGCAGCGGTGGCCCAGGGTGGTCATGGTGACGAGGACCCAAGTAGGCAGCAGAACGGGGTGAGGACCATGCCCATCGCCTGCTCCCCAATCATCTCAATGTGCTTCTTAATGTTGAGCAGATGGTTAAGGTTAAGCAGATGGCCCAGGAGAACAGCTAGCTGGGCTGCATCAAAACAAGCGTGGCCAACAGGTCAAGGGGGGGATTCTGCCCCTCTACTCTACTCTCGTGAGACCCCACCTGAAATATTGCATCCAGCCTTGGAGTCCTTAGCACGAGGAGGACACGGAGCTGTTGGAGCAGGTCCAGAGGAGGCCCCAGAGATGCTGGGAGGGCTGGAGCCCCTCTGCTGGGAGGACAGGCTGGGAGAGTTGGGGGGGTTCAGCCTGGAGAAGAGAAGGCGAAAAAGGGGAGACCTCAGAGCCCCTTCCAGTGCCTAAAGGGGCTCCAGGAGAGCTGGGGAGGGACTTTTTCCAAGGGCATGGAGTGATAGGACGAGGGGGAATGGCTTCAAACTGGAAAAGGGGAGATTTAGAATAGATATTGGGAAGAAATTTTTCACTCTGCGGGTGGTGAGCCCCTGGCGCAGGTTGCCCCGAGAAGCTGTGGCTGCCCCATCCCTGGAGGTGTTCAAGGCCAGGTTGGACGGGGCTTGGAGCAACCTGGGCTGGTGGGAGGTGTCCCTGCTCGGGGCAGGGGGGTGGCACTGGGTGATCTTTAAGGTCCCTTCCAACCCAAACCATTCTTTGGTTCCAGCTGCGTTGATGCAGCAGCTGGGGGCACCTGCACACGGAGCAGTACCTCCCCAGCAGGACGGGCACACTGCAGGCAGGTTTCCACGCGTGCCGTGCTGCATGTGCCTGGTCCACATGTACACACTTGCACTAAAGGAGGCACTCGGAGGCTTTTCCCATGCAAGCTCCAACTGGCGTCCTACAAAGGAGGCACCGGGCCTTTTCCTTGGGGTGAAACATCATTTCTCTCCTTCCCTCTTACATCTTCAGGGATCCATGGTTGTCGCAGCGGGATCAGCATCCTCCGCTAGTTGCTCTAAAGCATCACAAAGGGCTTTTGGAGCTGCAGGTGTCACTGCCCCTCACACGGGAGCTGCTGGAGGGCAGGCAAGGCTGCCGGTCGCTGTGGCTGATGGAAGGCACGGCTTGTGCCCTTGCAGATCTACAGATGCCTGATTTGGTTTCCAGAGCAAATATCTGCATGTGTCAAATTTCTGTGTATTTCTAAGCCGAATCCAACCTCACCATGGCGTTGTTTTACCTGCCTGCATGCAGAAGGTGCGTCTCCCCGCTGTGTGTGATGGGGGGGTTCAGCTCACCCCATGGGGGTAGGAGGGGGATGGAAAAGGGACGGAACTGTATTTTCGCAAATTTTCTTGGCTTCTGAGAGCCTTGCCCGTCTTAATCCCAAGGCTTGAAGGCAAGGAAGGGCTCGTGGCCCTGCTGTTACCTGTTGCCAAGGAACAGGTAGAGATTATAAGCACAAAATCATCAGTGGCCATTGCTTTGAAAAGCTGAGTGTCAGTCTGGCGGAGGGATTAGTGTTTTCTGCCCAAAATTCCTACCAAAACACCATGAGGCCAATCCCCCTTGTCTCTGCCATAGCGGAAAGCACCCTTGCGTCTCATCCCCATGCAGGGCAAGCTGCACCAGTTTTCCAGTGCTCCCAGTTGGTCAGGTGCTCAGGTAGGGCTGGATGGAGCCGAGGCAGAAGAGAAGGAGCTGTACGGCGTCACAGTGTCCGCCTACCACCGTGTCCCCTGCGCTGAGCGCTGCCAGGTACGACGGGGACAATAGAGCCCTTCATCTCCCCTTGGCCCTTCTCCCTGTCCCTGGGGACGCCGCGAAGCCCTGCGGGGAGGGTTGCTGGGTGCTGGCATTTCTCTGGGCCAGGAGGTGCAGTTATTTGCTGCCACAATAAATAAGGTGTTGTATGTCCCGCGCTGCCTACCCGAAAGCGCAGGGATGCTCCCGCTGCAGGTCTCGCCGTCTGTGCGACCCTCGCAGCACATCTCCCCCCCTCGCCGGGGAGGGGGGGGACTTGCTCACGGGTTGCGTTTCTCCCCTGCACAAGGAGGGCTTTATTCGCACGGCACGTGTTTATGTGCTGCACCGGGCGAGTGGAGCGCAGTCCTGCTCCCGAGCACGACCGTTGGTGAGCGAAGCCTCGTTAGTTCCACTTATTAAAAAAAAATTGCTGGGGGGGGCGGGGGGGAGAAGGCAAGGAAAAAGTGAAGTATTGAGAAAACACTTCTTACATTCATATGTTGTTTACTGAAATAAATACTTCATTATTAGGCTTTTTTTAGGCTATTTTTTTTTTAAAAGCCAGCGCCACAAAGTCCCCAGTGTTAGGGCCCGTGAATATGCTGTATCACCTCAGCCCGTTGCTCACGGGAGCCGGTGTCTTGCTGCCGGGAGGTGCCCGGAGAGAAGCACTGTGGCGGTGCGAGGCCCTCCCAAGCGCAGGGGAGAAATCCGGGCGCTGCTCCTCTCCGCTTCTGTTGAGGTTTGCCGATTTCTTTCTCCTCCTCTTCGCTGGACAGTGCGTGCTGTGGATCGTAGGGCGCTGAGGCAGCGTGAGCTCCAAATGAGGAAAAAACTGGCAGTTGAGGCAAGGAAGGATTTTGGATCCTATTTATTAAAGCTCTGCTTTCTGCTGGTCTGTGATACTAATCTAGCCCCAAAGCCTAAATAGCACGAAGGCGTGCGAGACAAAAGCCCTTTTTATTTGAAGCTCGCCACCTTCTGCCTTTGGAGTGACGAAGTTGAAAGCTGGTGGCTCCCATGGAGCCTTCCCGCTGTCCCTACAGCAACCCTGAAACTCCAGCAATCCCTTCTCTCCCCCCGTAGGGCGAATCGAGGCAGAGAGAGCCTCCTCTCCTCTTGCGTGTGTCACCTGAGAAATGATCCGCATTTGTCTTTCCTCATAGCGAATCTTAATCCAATAAAAGGGCTGGGATGTGCTGGTCCAGGCGTGTGCGGAGCCCTGGAGCCTCTGTCCCCCTCTCGCATCCTTCCAGCTCTGGTGCTCGTCGGGAGTTCCAGCCTGGGCAGGTTTGTCCTCCTGCCATCCTTTTGTCTCTTCCTTTTCCTTTCCTTCCTCTGGGTCTGGTTTTCCTTCTTCCATTTGTTCCTCTGCTTGCCTTACCCCCCCAACACTGCTTTTCCCTTACTCACCTCTTATTGTCCACGCTGATTTTCCCTTCTGTTTTCTTCTTCTTGATTGTTTACTTCTACTTACTGCCTTTTCTGTTTGGGCTCCGTGAGTTTTTCACATCGGACAGCCTCCCCGCCATGCGTGGTCGGAATAGCCTATTCCCATGGTGGCTCGGGAAAAATGCGGCGCATTCCTCACTTCCCCCGTCCCCTTATCTCGGTTCTGCTCGTTGGCTGCCCACCACGAGCTGTTAGAGCAACGCTGGCAGGAGCGTGTCGTCTGGTGGTTAGACGCGCAGGAGGCAGCCAGCCGGCTCGGGTTCAGTCCTGCCTGCGCCTTGTTTTGCTGCCTGACCCCTGCCACGTTGCTTAAACGCAGTTCCTCACTTCCCCTCTGCCCAAGCAAGGGATGTGCAGAGACCTGCCTGCCCGCCAGCTCCGCCTGCACACCGTGCCTGCCCAGATGGGAAGGTGCGGAGTGGTTTTCCCGTCACATCCCAACACCCCGGGCTGGGTGTAACGGCGTCCCCCTGTGATGGGACCGCAGGGCAGCGAGAGCAGGAGCGGCTGCCCGGCACAGTAACCGCTCTGTTCCGTGTTTTGGGCTCGGTTATGAAGCAAAGGGTTTTTAATGGAAGGCTTTTCATGACAGTTATTCAAAACTTTATAATGCGATAATATTTCTCCTTTGGGTTTAAGTGGTCTCGTGTGGTGTGGAAGTTCTCTCTAAAATGCTGTGCTGGGGCATGAAATGCATGCCGTGGTGGTGCCATGCACTGCGCAGCTTCCTTCCATCGCTGCTGTCGGCTGCCGTGGGCAGGCAGCGTGGACGACCTGGCCCCGTGGGCAGGCTCCTCGCCTTCCCACACCCCAACGCCGCGGTCCCAGGGGAGGTGCTGAGCTGCCGGCCGATCCGTCTCACTGTTCCCACGCCAGTGCACTGGAGAGCTGCTACTGCAGAGCTCGATGAGAGCCATGTGCTGGTTCCATCGCAGTCCTCTATGCTTGTACAGGACTTTCCCCAGGAGCCTTTGCTTGACAGCCGTCTGTTTGCCAGGGGGAACCGGCAGAAAGTGAATTGTCAGCAACTTTTTGGGAGATGGGGGGAAGTAGCACCGTAAAGATAGAGGTTTTAGGGCTCCTCTGGGTTTCACAGCCCTACTTGAGCTCTTACTCCTAACTCAATCTGCACATCCAAGAGAAGGCTTGGAGCCACTGCTCTTCCCAGCTGAGGAAGCTCTTAGCCTGAGCGAGGGAAAATAAGAGGGAAAAATCACCCTGAGCCTTTCAAGTGGAAGGGGAGGAGTGCCAGAGCCTGGGAGGTGCGTGGGCATCTGGGAGCCAAGGGATGCTCTGGGCAGGCTGAGATGTGGGCACCATGTCTGCGCTGGCTGCGGTGTGGGGCAGCCAGCCTTGCCGAGAGCTTCGCCTCCCCCATCCCACCCGTCCCAGCCATCGATCCGGGGTGAAACGCAGCCGCCCCCGGCTCGGCTGTGCCGAGCGCAGGTCCTGGACGGGCCAGCACGGTGTTGAAACGAAACGCGAGGCGCTTTGTCTCGACTGGGAGCGCTTTAAGCCCTCGCTTGGGAACAATGGCCAAGCTATGGGGTCATTTGTTCTGGTATTTCAGCAGCTCCTCATGATTTATGGGATGTTTTGTTCTGCTGCTTGTCTTAGCTTCCCCCTCTCCACCCTCCCCGTCTCCATCCCTTCTCCATTTCAGCTCCTCCTCCCCCCTCCCCGTTCCCAATTCCCCTAATAGCTGTGGAGCCTCTCTGCCTTATGAAGTCATGGTATCTGTGACTTATTGAATTAGCCGTATGGGAGCTGGACTTCCACACCGCGCTGTGGTCTGCCGGGGCGTCCCGGCTGCCCGAGGAGCCAGCCCGCCGCAGGGCCCCTTGCCCAAGGACTCCGGGCAGCCTGAGCTTCCCCCCACCCAGCCCCGGCGTGGCAGATTGGCGTTGCCATCAGCGGGCCGCTAGAAAGTCGGTTTATGGGTGATAAACGTGGCCGGGAGGAGCTGCAGCCCAAGTGAACAAGGATGGTTCTGTGTGCAGAGACACCCCTGTACCGGGGCAGGATGGGGGGCTCCCGGTGCTGCCATCCCCCACACCCTGCCAGGCCACCTCTCCAGGGGTGAGGGGGATACTGGTTAGGGACCCCCAGAGCTTTCAGTGTTGAACTAGGCGTGGGGGGGATGTGGTTCAAGAGCTTGGCTTTGTCCTCAGCACCCTGAGGATGGCCACGGTCGGTGCCTCTGGGTGTATGGGGGGAGCAGGAGTTCACCCCCACCCCAGAGCTGGTGGGACAGTGATTCACCAGTGACTGTGAGGGACTGGCTGATGGGGATGGGGAGGAGTGAGCCCTCAAAATACCTCCCTGAAAGTTGGGTTTGCCTTTAGGAAAGCATTTAAAAGGAATAATTTATTTGTGGAAAATCACCTTTTATCCTTGTTGCCTGTGAGTCACCTGCAAACCGATAGAGGCTGGAGGGTAACTGCTGTTCATAGCCATACCCACCCTTCTGCTGTGGCCGGTCCTCAGCCCGGAGAGAGCTTTGCAGCGGCAGAGGAGTCACAGTCCATACAGTTCTGTTTTTGCCGGCCCGTGCTGCCGACGGGGAGCTGGGAGCACAAAAATCTGTAGGGTCCAAATCTGTAGGGTCTGTGGGAGGCTTGTGCCTCCCCTCCTGATGCCACAAGCCTCCATCAGCCCAGGTTTCCTCCTCATCTGGCGAGAGGCAGCTTGCCTTGTGGTTACGATGAGGCTGGAGAGGTTGGGAGAAGACCAAGGGCCGGCTCCTCTCTCTGCGCAGCGTTGGGACCTGCTGCCACAGGCACTGGCTCCAGCGGGTCCAGCGGTCCCATCTGCATTTGTTTCTCCTGTCACTTCAGCGGGAAAGATTGAGCCCTCTGGGGAAGTGACAAAAGGAAAATGTTCAGAGAAGACTGATTTCCAGGTTCTCCCTGGCTGGGACCGGAGCCCTCAGCCAGATCCTTTCTCCCTGAGAGCACGGGAAGCAAATATCATTTATTTAAAAGACAAATTGAAAATATTGTGCCGATGCATTGTTCTGGCCGCTTCCCTCTGCTGGTAGCTGATACCTCCAAGTCCCTCTAAGATTATTTCTCAGTGCTGCATATCGGTTATCTCCAGCACACTTTGATTTCGCTCAAATAGCCCTTTTGCCTGATTTGTTTGTTTTATTCTCATCATCTCTCTGCCATTTCCCATGGCCTGGATCTACAAAGCAGGATGGATGTCTCGGTCCCTACTGAGGCGTGTGGAGGATGTTCTTCATCCTGCAGGTGCTCCACTGGTTCTCCATGGAAGCATCCATGCCCAGAAGGTGCCAGTTGCCTGGATTTGTACAGCAGGCGGCCCAAGCCCCATGGATATGATGGGGGGAACGTGCAGAGATGCCACAATCTTTGGTGTGAAGGCGGAAACCTCATGGATGTCTGAATCGTAGTGTGAGTCAAGCCCTTCCTGGTGGCCCCATGGATCCTCCACACCAGCTGGGATTCCCATAGTGTCAGTGTGCTGGATTTGGAGGATATTAGCTCTCTCAGGCCTCTTAGATGTATATTTCAATGTACGTTTTTTAGTGGGAATATCGATATAGTCATGGTTTCTTACTAGTGGTCAGATCTTCAGGCCTGCCGGCTTTGAACCTGGCTTCTCTGTGAGCCAGTTCACACCCGGGGAAGGGCAGTGCAGATGATTCCTGTGGCTGGAGCAGCCCCAGCAAGACAGGCAGTGTGGCCCAACGCCCGGGCTGCCAGGCTGCGCTTCCCCCGGCCCTGTGGACAGCTTTGCCCTGGGAGCAGAAGGGATCACTGGTCTTACTGCTGACGCTGCTGGAGACACTGGGGTCAGGAGGTGCAGAAGCATCGACATTTCCAGGTAGTCCTGACAGCCACTACTTTCAAGGTACTCGACTGCTTTTAATCCCGCCTTGTCCCTTAAACAGCAGCAGTCCCTGTTGTGCAGGTTTTTGGTTTCCTACTGGCTGAGACACTTCTGCATGCCAGAGCTTCAGGAACCTCCTGTTTATCTTCCTGGAGAGCGTCTCTCGGTGCCAGGTCAATATTGGACCTGCTGGCTTGGATGCTGGCAGAATGGGCAGCACTCGGCGGGGAGGCGAAACTGGAGGTAGGAGTCAGCCCAGGACACTGGGATACGGAGGACCAGGTCCTCGGGTGTCTTGGGATCTGTCTCCGTCTTCGCTTGAGTCTTTCCTGCTGTCTGCACTCTCACTCTTCAGACCCATCCCTCTTACCAACCTTTCTTCTGCCAACTCGCTTGGTTTTCAGAGGAGGTTTGTGAGCCCAAGTGAACTCCACATCAGCTGAGCCTCATGCCTGGTGGAGGTCCAGGAGAAGCAGTTATGGTCCCCTCTGCTCCTCGCTTCCAGATTTCCTCCCATTCTCCCCAACATTGAAATATTCATCCATCTATCCCAGTGCATCCTGCAGTAGCTCACTGCCCAGGGACATTCCTCTTCCCATCCTACTTTGCCTCTGTTGCCTTTATTTGCACTGCGAACAGGAAGGGTGGGACGGGGGGTGGGGATCTTCTGCCGCAAAGAGCTGTTGGGCAATGTGGAGCAGGTTCATGCTTTGCTTTGTCCACAGTGGAATCGGACTCCTGGCAGCAGCTGCCATTGTCATCAAGAGAAACTGCACGTGGTCTTCACTCTGCCCATGGTGCGGAGGTTCACCTGAGCCCCCTCCAGGTCTGTTCAGAGAGAGCCTGGTTTCCACCCAAGAAGCGTCCCAAGGGCTCACCAGTTAGTAGCTGGGAGGCAAATCGCTCCTGCCTGAAGTCTGGGCAGGCTCCTTCCGGATGGTCTGCTGTGAAAAGCTGTTGGTTCCGAGCTTTAAAAAATGAACACATGACATGATGTGGTAGCTTTTGTCAAGCACGGCAACCAGAGCAGCTGCTGAGCTGAGCTGAGCAGAGCTCCAAGAAACGTCTCTTCTTGGCATTATCATGATTGACTATGGCCCACTGCCCCAAAAAGAGCCATCATCACCTTCAGCAGAAGCAGGATGATGTGGCTTGTTGAGTTGATGTTCTCCATGCAAACCCTACAGGTTTCCAAGCACATGGTTGTTGCAGACTCTGCAATGGCAGGGACTGCAGGTAGATCTGGCAGTGTGGTTTCTCAGGAATTCCCACAGTCTTGTTTCTCCTCTCCACCCCCAGGCTCCATGTTTGAGCACTAAAGTGGCCAGGGGAGAAATGACCCAGAGGAAGAGAGGAGTTCCCAACTCAAATTGACCCATCAAAGTTTCTGAACTTTGGAGGGACTTTGATGTTTCTGAACATCATGGAGGAGAGTGCTCTGGGCTGGGGGCCAAGGACGAAGTGCTGGCCTGGACCATAGGGGACCTGGCTTCTCCTTGCCCACCGAGTGTCTGAGGGCAACATCTGCCCCTCTTTGTGCCTCAGCTTTTCACTCTTCAAAAGGAGCACAGCAACGCTGACCTCTTTTCTCAGGCACTTTGAGATCCGATGGAGGAGCTGGCTGTTGCATTAGGACACCTGGTAACTGGGGTCTTCTGCTGGCAAAGCCATTCCAAATCCCCAGGGACAAGATGTGGGCTGGCTCTGAACTTGGAGCTGGCAGGTCGAGCTTTTCTGTTAGGTTTTGTAAGTTTAGGATTGCAAAGAGGAGAAAGAGGAGGCAGTTGTTCTGGTCAGAGGCAGTGGCAGGAGTGGAGGTGGGCAGATGACTCTAGGTCTGGGGAGATATAATCTTAAAACAAACTCCTGAGTTTGAATGTCACCATGCACCAGGTTCTGGAGTCATAAGGTGCTCGCTTCTCCTGTGAGGTGGCGTTTTCAGCCTATCTTCAAGCCTGGCCTACATCAGAAGGTGCAAGCCTTGAAGAAGAGACTCATCAGTGGGTCAGCCCCTGCTGCCTTGTGCCAGGGAACAGCCTCCAGGGCAGAGATAGCCTGGTGAGGCTTGGCTGGGTTTCTGGGGCTGGGAGAGACTGCTCAGCCTCTGGACCTTGTCAGAAAGTGAAGTTGGGTGAAGGCATGGGTTTGCTGGTGAGCAAGCAGGTCATTTGAGGTCCAACATGTGCCAAGGCACCACAGGGACACCTTATCAGCGCCGCGTGCCCCTTGCAGGCAGCCAGCCCACCACCCACTCCATCCTCCCTGCCACGAGCTGTGCTGCCAGGGCTGCCGCGCTTCAGGGACAGCACGGAGCCAAGTCCTGCCGTGCCCCACGCCCGGCGGGTGCATGCACTCAGCAGAGCTGTGTCCGGTTTCTCCGCACTCTGAAATCCCGCGAAGCAGTGGGCCAAATCCTGGGAAGCAAGGAGGCTGCTTCTGGAACAGATAAGCCGGCGTGGCATTTAGCTAATGCTCTTGCTTTCCCTGTCAACCCTCGGTGTCTTGTTGGCTGTCCAAGGGGCTGTCTTCTGAGGGAACCTCAGCTGTGAGCATGTTCTTGGAGCTCCTTGAGCGAGGAGGTGGTTAAGCTGGTGGAGCACTTGCCTGCTTTCTGTGCAAGTGGAAGGCTGATGCTGCCAAGAGGTCCCATCCTCCCAGCGCTCTCCTGGCCCTGTTCTGCCCCAGTCACGAGCTCTGGAAGGCTCATGGCAAGCAGAAAAGCAGCTTCACTCATGGAGTAGAGCTCCACTCGGGTGAACTTCACATGAACTCATGAAGTTTCTTTGGCCATTTTCTTTCCTGATGATGCAGGCAGGTCAGGAACAGGATCACATAATCCCAGACTACTGAGGGCTGGGAGGGCCCTCTGGAGCTCCCCCAGTGCCACCCCCTGCCAGAGCAGGGGCACCTCCAGCAGTGGCACAGGACGGCGTCCAGGCGGGTTTGGGATGGCTCCAGAGGGGGAGACTCCCCCACCTCTCTGGGCAGCCTGTGCCACTGCTCTGCTGCCCTCACAGGAAAGTTCCTCCTCACATTGAGATGGAACTCCCTACGGTCAAGTTATGGCCCATTCCCTCTTGTCCTATCACTGGGCACCACTGGAAACAGACTGTTCCCATCCCCCTGGCACCCTCCCTCTAAGGGTTTATAAGCGTTGATAAGATTCCCCCTCAGTCTTCTCTTCTCCAGACTAAAAAAACCCAAGTCCCTCAGCCTTTCCTCATCAGAAAGATGCTCCAGTCCCCTCATCATCTCTGTAGCCCTTTGCTGGACCCTCTCCAGCAGTTCCCTGTCCTTCTTGACCCGGGGAGCCCCAAACTGGACACAGTGCTCCAGATGTGGCCTCACCAGGGCAGAGCAGAGGGGGAGGATGACCTCCCTCGACCTGCTGGCCACACTCTGTGGATGCTGTATTGCACAGGGACCCCAGGCAGCCTTCCTCGTGCACCAGCATGCTCACCTCATCCTCCTGCTTTGCTGTGGAGGAGGTATCTGCTGCCTGAGCAGCTGCTCTTCACCCAGGTAGAAATGCCAGCAGATGGATAGAGCTGTCCTCAGGCTACACTGGGACCATGGCTGCCATAACTGCTGCTCTCTCTGGTCTTAGAGGGAATGGTAGGCACCCCATTGCAGCCTCAGGGCTTTAGTGACCTACTCAAGGTCACCCAGGTGGCCTGTGACAGAGGTAAGAGTTAAATCCCCCCGCCTCGTCCTGCTCCCACGTTTTACCCGCAGATCACACTTGCGAGCTTCCACGTCTGTGTTCATACCACATCGTTTGGTCTGTCGCCAGAAAAATTGGGGCTAACAGAGGAAGAGAATCCCTCTGGGCTGAGGGCTTGTTGGCACAGTAGATCGGAAGGTGTGACTGCAGCCCGAGCCAGCCCTGTGGACAGGGGGGACAAGGTGTGGCATCCTAGGCCAGCACATGCCAGGACACAGTGGGCACCTGGAGGAACTTTCCAGGTCCATGAGCATCTGGGTCCCAAGGATGCTGTCTTGCAGCACACAGCCAGCCGAAGCAGGGTGAGGAGCATGGTGGGATGAGCAGGGTGTCTCAGGAGCATGAGGGTGTCTCCACTGCCCCTCTTGCTGTCCAGGCGATGGTGAGGGGCAGGAAGGACATGGCAGCACCCATTGTGTGTTGATGCCACCAGTTCCGTGAGATGTTTCCCAGCCTCTTGGTCATGGAGGGGGCCAAGCCATTTAGGTCTGATTCGAAGCTCCTGCTTGGTGTCTGCCAAGTCCTTTGAGGCACCTCTCAGGTGCTGGGGTCAGAGTGGTTTCCTCTTGCCCCGTGCTGCCACCTCCCATCTCTAGGGCCACCTGTGGCTGTTGGCCCCCAGCCAGCCTTGCTCTTCTGTGCTGCAGTGAAGTCATCCTTGTGTGGTGCTGTGGAGAGGCGAGGAGGGCACCTCTTGCCCGACACGTTGGTTGTAGATGGAGCCAGCAGCCGCCTGTTGTTAAGGCTGTATAACACTTTCCAGCGGAAGTTTGTTTGCTTATACCTTTGCCAGACTTTAACTGTTTGGGCTGAATTTTTCCATGCTCACTCTGCCTCAGGCTGAACTTTCTCCTTTTTTTTTTTTTTTTTTTCAAGTTTCAGCAGAAGGTTGAGGAAAAATGGTAGCTTTGCCAGTTGTTACTTTTTTCTTTATTTTTTCTCCTCCCGTCTCTTTGTTTGAGGACTTCTGGTGCCTCTACGCTTTGGAAAAGAGACTTGAAATTTGGCAGGGTTGGTGCATTCCTGGTGGAAGTCAACACAGATTTGGTCAAATTGTTAGCCTCTGGAAGGCATGGTTGTGCATGCTTGGAAGAGCTCTTCAGAGGCTAGCTGCTGAAGTCCCCATCTGCAAAGAGACCGAGCACCTCCCAGTCCCTTCTCTAAAGGCATCCCCTTGCCCACGCAAGTCCAGGGCAGGAGTGGTGGCTGCAAGGAGCCCAAGCGGTTGTTTGGTGCTCCTCCTTAGCAAGTCTCAAAGCACTTTACAAAAGACAACATTGTCTTTGTCTCCATTTTCCATGTGTGGAAACTAAGGCGCTGGCTGTGGGCATCACCTGCCTCTTGCCCTCAGTGGTAGACCAAGGAACAGAGCTCAGGTCAACTTGGGGCACTGTCTTGTCTGTAGACCAGGAGAAGCTGAGGCCATGCTCAATAAGAGCCGAGAGGTTTTCCCAGTGCTCCCATGTCCTGCAAGACCTCGGGAAAGGGCATTTGCACCCCTGTCTCTCCCATGGGTGTGCTTAGCAGCACTGGTTGCATCGATGCATGGATGGATGAGCGTGTCCTGATGGTCGGAGGTTTGACCTGGTCATTACTATGGGTTTTAATGTTGCTCTCTTGGTGGATATCTAGGGTGGCTAGATATCTACTTGTTGGCCTGGGAGCTCTGACAGTTCCTCTACAGGCTTCGTTATCCTTAGCTTGAGTTTCTCCACCTGATGGTATCTCAAAACTTTCTGCAGCTAGAGGGAGAATAAAGTGACACATGAGGTGGGAAAGTTCTGGTCTGATGGAGGCAGCAGGCAAACCTCGGCTGGAAGGAGGCCTGGCTGGTGGTGAGGTCTCCCCAGCTAGTGCCGTTACAAGAGCGCTTAAGCATTTGCAGGGTGTTTTCTAGCAAAACAACCAAAAAAAAGTCATCTTCTCCTCTTGGACCGCAGCCTTTAGAGCCTGACTCCACTGAAGATTCACGGAGGGAAGGTTGGCTCTGGCATACATGAGTGCTTTTGTAGTTGGGTGGCAGTGAACCAGCTTCTCTGGCATTGTGCTGGGTGGTGCCGGCATGAGACCAGCACCAGGGCTACATGGTGGGGTTAGTCCCTCATGTTAGAGGAGAAGACTCCAGTGGGTACTGGGCAGGGAACTGGTTGTGGAACAAGCCGGGAGCAAATCCTGGCATGAAGCTGTGCCGAACGGGAAGCCAGCCTGGGACATGCCACCAGCAGTCCAAGAAGATCCCCAACGGGGAAGTGGCTGTTCTTGGTAGCAGTGCCAGGGACACCCTGTGGGTAGTGGCCAGCGTGCCCAGCACTGCTGGTTGCCTTCCAGCCTTCCAGTGGGAAAGGGGTTTTCTGACTCCAGTAACATTTACCAGCTGGGCAGCAGCTCTGGAGCCGGGTGTGTGCATTTGTCTGTTCTTCCATTGTGTCTTGGCCGTCGTCTCCTCCTCCCCGCCGAGATCAATGTCTGTGGCCTGCCTTTTATAACCCCTTTGGGTGCAGCTCTGGAAGTCTTCAGCCCGTGGTGCTGGTTTTCATCGTGCAGCTTTGGCGCGCTTGAGCAGCTTGGTCCCTGTCTAGCTGGATGGCTTGGGTAGGACGATGGACTGGAGGTGGGTTTCCACCAGAAGGGACATCCCAGCGACAGGCTGGGGAGGTCTCCTGGAGGGCTGTGAAGTGCAGATTGGATGTAGTTGGCTGGGGATGGAGACCAGCCACAGGTATGGGCAAATGAGCTCAGATGACCTCCGAAAGTCCTTCTTGGGTCAATTTTCTACAATTTAATGGTTTTGGAGACGAGGTGGATTCCAATGAAAGCCAGATCTCACTAGCGTATTCTTCCTGGTAGCACCAGGTGGCGCAGGAGGTTAAAGGATTTGCCTGTCATCTCCCCATGTCTGGGTTCAAATTGATTGCCTCTCACCACTGTGATGAGCCTGTAGGTCTCAGCCCTCATGGCATGTGGCTGTGCCCCCGTGCCGGGGCGAGCTGCAGCCCCAGGACCAGGCAGCGGGGATGTGGCTCCCGGGAGCCCTGTTCCCAGCAGAGCTCGGAGCTGAGCCAACATTTGAACCATAGCGGGGGGCCTGGGTGCGTGGGTGCTACGGAGCCCCACCGTCCCAAGAGCGGGGCAGGGCGTTGCGGAGGAGCCAGTCTCAGGGGGAGAGAGCCCCAGTGGGTCTCAGCAGGGTGAGGAGGAGGTGGTGTGGGATGTTACCCCGGTGCGAGGCCATGCTGAAACGCAATGCATTCCTCCCACACGCCCTTTGGCCATCATGGGGGAAGACAAGTTAATGCTTCTTCCCAGCTCCCAGGGGGTCCCAGGTGTTTTGCTGGGGTGCGGTACGTGGTGGCAGTGCTCAGAGAAGCTGGGGCAATGCCATCCCAGCCCCCGGGGCCCCCTTCCACCATTGGGAGGGCGCTCAGACGCAGCTGTTGGCCACGCGCAGGCTGCGGTTGCCACAGCAGCTTCTCCAGCAGCCTGCCCTGATCCCGTCCAAGAACTGAGTGTCAGGGCCCGAGCGAGGGAATGGGACCAAGCTTGGATGAACATGGTCTTTCTTCCCTTCTTGCTCCTCCCAGCACGGCAGCCGGGCCCTGGCCGCACGGCTGAGCGTCCCCACACTGAGCACCCACCATCTGCTCCAGTTGGGTCCAAGCTGGGGCCCCGCGACCCCATAGAGAGATTTTTTTTCTCCCTTCTTTTGCCTTCGGTGATCTTTGAGACCAGGCGTCGTATGACTCAGCTTCTGCATTTGATACCCCCGAGAAGAGTTTGCACACATGCATCTGTGGCACAGCAGTGCTCGTTCCTAGCAGGCCAAGCCGGGATAGGGTTTCTTCCTCAAAGAAGGGCAGTGAGTCCCCACTGCTCATCCGCTTTTAATATGCGGAAGTCTGATTTAGCCAGGATGGTGCCAGCAGGTCGGGGGTGTCTTCCAGAGCACTGTTGACCTGCTCCAGCATCCGGGGTTGGGAGATTCTGGAAGGACGGGAGGAAGCGCTGTTGCAGTGCAGAGCAGGTGCTCAACCGGTCCCTGTGTGCTTTGGAAATCTCTCTGTCCTCCCGTCCCTACCTGCACAGGTCCAGCTGGTTTGTGGGTGCCAGAAGCATTGGGCACATTTTGGGTGCTGGGGCTGAACTGCTAGTTCTGGCAGTCGGCGCGGGGCACGGTCAGCAGAAGTTGACACCGACGTAGATCCTGTGAAGGGCAGTTTGGGCGCTGACCTTTAGGTCCTGTCCCTTTCTGCTGCCTGGTCCCTGCGAGTAGCTTGGGGCTGGTGCTGGGCGAGCACAAGGTCACAGAGGCTGCAGCGCAAAGGGTTGCAGGGAGCAGGGGTTTGCGGGGGGGAGCAGGTTGTAGGAGGCAGGGTGCTGCAGGGCGCAGGGGTCTGCAGGGCGCAGGGTTTGCAGAGGACAGGGGTTTACAGGACACAGGGTTTGCAGGCACAGGGGTCTGCCCGGCGCAGGGTTTGCAGGACACAGTGGTTTGCAGGACGCAGGGTTTGCAGGACAGACACAGGGTTTGCAGGGGACAGGGGTGAAGAACACAGGGTTTGCAGGACTCAGGGTTTGCAGGATGCAGGGGTCTGCAAGACACGGGGGTGCAGGACACAGTGGTTTGCAGGACACAGGATTTGCAGGCACAGGGGTCCACAGGATGCAGGGTTTGCAGGGCACAGGGTTTGCAGGACATAGCGGCTTGCAGGATGTAGGGTTTGCAGGGGACAGGGGTTTGCAAGGCACAGGGGTTTGCAGGGCGTAGAAGTTTGCAGGGTGGCTGCGAGCCCCAAGCAAGCGGAGTCCCAGAGCTGCACGCTTGGCTCTCGGCACCGCAGGACTGGCTCCGTCTGCCTCCTGCCCAGCAGCGGCACGGTTTTCGGGTGGTCCCGGGGCTGTGGTCGCACCCGGCGCTGCCTGTTGCTGTCGTGGGTACCTGGCGCCGGGGTGGCCACGGAGGGCTTCCCCATGAGCTTTGGTCACGGCTCGGGGGAGGCCATCCTGCTCAGTCCTGTCTCCATCAGGTTCCAGTTAAAACCAAATGCGTTCTCCAGCCTAAGCTGCGCTGCCGTTTGAGCCCTTCCAAAAATGAAACAAATACCCACGGACTGCAATTCGAATTGCAGCTCAATTAGGGCTCGTTCCCAATGCGATCATAAAACCTCCAGTACGAAAACAAACAACCCAACCAAACCACATCCAAGCCTGACAGCATCCTCTGGAATGCCTTTAAAATAACAAGGGGGGGGACAGAGGAAGATGAAAGCGGTGTGGCCAGTGGGAAGAGGGCTCTTCGGCCCTGAGGGACAGCCCGGAGGTGGGCTGCGCAGGTGTGTGGCAGGGCGCTTTGGGATGAGGACCACTGTGGAAGTGATGGGTAGGATAGAGATGGGATGGGATGGGGACCAGTGTGGAAGTAACGGGTATGATGGAGATGGGGTGGGATGAGGACTGGTGTGGAAATGATGGGTATGATGGAGATGGGGTGGGATGGGGACCAGTGTGGAAGTGATGGGTACGATGGAGACAGGATGGGATGGGGACTGGTGTGGAAATGATGGGTACAATGGAGAGGGGGCAGCTTGGGGTCCATGGAGTAAAGGGTTAGGCTGTGTTCCCAGCAGGATTTAGTGGGGTGAGGAAGAGGAGGATGCATAGGTGTTTTGGAGCGTGGTGGTTGTGCTCTGTGGCTTGCACCGAGTCCAGCCAGTCTGGTGCCGCGGTTCAGATTTCACGGCGGACTTTAAACCCAGCCATATTTAGCGTGCGCTTCACTGGCCTGTCAGGGAGGGGAAGCCGCAGCACAACTAATAAAAAAAGCCAAACAAAAACAATGTAATTAAAGAGACTCAGCACTGTGTGTTCCCATAGCAAGAACATTTACCCAAGACTTCCTTGCTCAGATACTTAATGTCAAGCAGCAATTAAAGGCTGGCACTGTGCGGAGCGCAGCGAGGAGGGTTTGCCCTGGCTGGGAGGTGGGAGCCCAGGGCTGAGCGCAGCTCCCCGAGCAGGTCTGCCATCCCCAGCGCCCGTGCTGGCGGGGAGGGACTGGGGGCTTACGGCACTGGGAGGTGCCGCAGGGACGAGCGGTGCTGGTGACGGGGGATGCTGCACCCCGAGCGGTGGCTCCTGACCCCCTGCAGTCAGGGACACCCTTGGTGTGTACTGCACCGACCCACTGAACTCGATTCCCACAGAAATTTGGTAGCGCAAAAGCAGAAAAGCAGATTTTCTAGGTGCGAACCTCGGGGCAGGGTGGGCCAGGAGCTCTGCTGGGGTAAATTCTTGGGGAAACAGGGAAGCCGGTGGAGCTGGGCTGGGGTGCAGAGCCTGACGTGGACGTTGCTTCTCCTCTCCAGCATCTTCTTCCTGACCCAGCTCTGCACATGGAGCCTGTGTGAACCTCTGGGATTTATGTTTCCCCTCCCTCAAGGGGTGACTCGGGGTGCTCGTAGCCAGGCTGGGCCAGCCAGTGTCCCCTTCAGAGGGCTCAGGGCCGGCACTCATGGGCTGGTGGTGATCACCATCCTCTGCCCAGGCTAGAGAGCCAGCCACTGCGCGCCATCCCTCAGCACCGTCCCCGAGGAGAAGCATCCTGGTGTCCTGGCAATGCTGCGTGAGGGGGGTGTGCAGGCAGGGCAGGAGCTGCCCAGGAGGGACACACGTGTGCCAGGACGGTGCCTCTTGCTGACTACGGCATGCATGTGACTGCAGTCCCCACCGTGACGGCAGACTGTGGCAGGGGACCGAGGAACTGAAAGCCTGATTTCGGTCTTATTTTAATGGAGGTTGAGACACATGCTCCTTCTGGGCTCATTTAAAAACCGTTATTGGGATGCTTAATTAAAAAAAAGAAAAAAGAAAAAAGAAAAGAAGCAGCCGCATTATCCTATTGCAGCAGAATTTGCTGGAGCATCTCTGCTCCCTTCCTCCCCCAAATGTACTGCGAGGCCCTCAAAAACGGTGGGTTTTAATGGGAAGTCTCTGCAGACTGTCAGCAAGTGATCTACTGGGTTGGCTCCGAACCTCTCTTGTGGAGTCCTGAAGTCTCCATCTCTCCCAAATTCAGACCCTGTGATTTAGGAGGAAGGTGCGGTGGGGGCAAGCTGGGCAGGCGGGCGCTCCCCTGCTGTGCTGCGCCAGGCGACGTGGCCGTGCCTTGGAAGGACACTGCTGACTGGCCAAGCGGCCCCGTGATGGGGGACATCGCGTGTTCCCCGCTGCCACAGCCCCTCCCGGCAGCCCCAGCTGGTCCCAACGGGGCCTCACCACGTGCTGCAGCTGCTGCGCTCCCAGGGATTCCCCGTTCCCCAAGGAATGCAAAAGCCTCCTGATTCGGGGAACAGCCTGCACAGCAAGGCACGATGCTGACTCCCTCGTGCTCCCGCTGGGGAATCCTCCACTTCTTCCCCCTGAGGAGGTGCAGGGCACTGAAGGCTGGCGGGGTGTTGCACATCTCACCCAGGATGCGCTCTTCTCCTCAAGCTTATTCAGGTACCAAGCTGCTGGATGTCCAGTTCTCAAATCCATCATGCAGTGGGCTGCGTGGCCGCGGGGTCCGCTCTCTGCAGTCACGAGCTCCTCAAGAAGCACCTACGTGTAGCGCGGCGTGCCTGGCACGGAGACGGCAGAGACGACGTGCAGCCGTACTGGCACTGCCAAACTGGTGCCTGATGCTCAGGAGATTGCCCCGACCCGGGTGCTGCGCAGCAGCTCCTGGCCTCGCACTGCGCTGAGCTCCTCCGGGCATTGGGCTAATAGCGTTGGGCTTCTGGAGCTCAAACAAAAATGTACTGGCAGGAGCAGGATCTATATAAGTTAGTTGTTATTGCTAAACAAAAGAGGCATGCTCGTTTCGGCTCCATTCAAAACAAAACCCGGGGGGTTTGCCAAGTGGGGAAAAAAAAAAGAGAAAATCTGGAGGAAACAAACAAACAAAGCCCTGGATCTGGTTTGGTGCCTTTCCCTGGACCCAGGTTTCAATAAGCAAGTGCATTTTCCAGGCACGCAGATGTTTCCACGGCGCAGGAGTGTTTTGCTCCATCTTTGCATGGCCAGGTCACCACACAGACTTTAAATACCTTGGGGGTCCGCGCACCTTGGGATGGGTAACTGGTGTGCAGGCTGCTCTTGTGCGTCCTGCCGCCTTCCAGGGATGGTAAGCACAGCGCTTTGTCCTCGTTCGCAGCGTGCCTTGTGGTGGGTTAGGAAACCCCACTCTTTTGGAAGGGCTCCCCTACTCATGCTCCATTTTTGGATCCAATCTCTATTTCTTCAGTCCCGAAAAATGGCTTATACTCAGGCAGAAAGAGTGGAAAACGCGAGTGCATCAGCAGTCGCTCTTCGTGCAGGACACTGCGCTTCTAGTTCGTTTCCCCGGGAGCTGAGAGGAGCTCCCATGTGTGTTCGGAGCTCAGGTCGGCTCTGCAGTGGAGTGTCTGAGTGTTTGTGGCCGTAACGTGTCATTTCCTGCGTGCGCCAAAGGCCGAGTGTGCGCAAACAAGGAAAGACCCCGCACGCTCCGATGGCTTTGGCAGCAGCCTGCATGTTGGTCTCACCAACCAATCTCTCGACGCAAGCTCCCAGTTTGGGATGAGGTTGACTGGGTGGGCTCAGCTCTCCCTGAGAGCTGGTTTTTAGGCTTCTCCTGTCCTTTGCCTGTTCCTTCACTGGATAAC